>NC_084979.1:14557980-14857980 GCF_963691925.1 Scomber scombrus | reverse complement strand
GTGCTCATCGGGGTACCGTCAGGTCCACGTTTTCTGTATCAACAAACAATCTCACAGAGAGTCCGAGGACTTAATAAATACAGAGATAAATAGAGAGGGATAACATACATCCTACTAAACATCCTGCAGAAGGAGGAGATGTCTCAGCTACACCTGGCTCACGATTTCAGCATCCTCCGCAACAAACCACTGGACTGGAGTCCCATCTGCAGCTCTCTGGAGAATCACATTCCCCATACCCTGCAAAAACAAAAAGTCATGAAATTAGTGAACTCTGTACATAAATATATTGTACATAATAGTGTATTTTAATATTATTGTCAGTTTGGTATCATTAACAAAAATTATGATACCAGTACCCTTAAAATGATACAGACACCAATAAAATACTTTATTATATATTTGACCATCATGTCAATAGAATCATTCAGTTTTGCAAAAATGCCTCCACTCCTCCCCATCTGAATAATTTTTACACAAATACATTTTGAAATTGTTCAAATTGTTGAAATAACTCTTTTAAGCATTATCATCAGACTGTATGGGTTGTAGCCGCTGCAATGGGCTAATCGCATATTCACAAATTCACAAATTAAACTGAAGAATGCTTGCAGGGATTGGCTGCAAATAAAACCATACAAATAGTCATTGTTTTGTCACTGTCCAAAAAGGATCGGATGAGGGTATTGTTTAACTGGAGAAGTTTCGATATTATTTGGAACTGGGTTATTGCTGTTGATACTACTATAGGTATCGAGTACCGATACCCAGCCCTAATTGTGAGTTTCACTTTTGAAACTCTTTTTTGGAAGTACAAACCTGTCTAAATGAAGGCAGGTAAGGTGAAGTGGGGCTCTTGACACATTGTTCCACACAGCTTGGCCGTAACTTCTGGAGCTGATTTCTATAGTGCCAGGATTTCAGCTCCTCCGACACGATCTCTCTGGGCATCAGCCGGATGGCATGGTTTGGATACTCCTTCAGTGAGGGGGTTCTCACCAGCCTGTTGTAAGGCGGGGGGGGCTTCAACACTCTCCTTTGGGATGATGCTCCCTCCTGCCACTGTCTTTGATGAAGGCTGCAAGCCACAGGAGGGGAGGACAGATAGCACTTTCCCTCGTCCAGGTCCCGAGGGGAAAGGGGGCCGTCCTCCATTGTGGCCCTGATGTAGCCGGGACCGGGCTGTAACTGGTTGATGTTCTTGTGTGAGCTGGGGAAGTTGAGCTCTTTCTTCTGCGCAAAGTGGAATCCGTAAGGTGGAGGGCAGAGCTTTGGGATTTCAGTGGGTCCATCCCTGCCAGGCGAGCTCATGTAGGAGGAGGAGGAGTGCTCCGAGCTGCTGTCCTCAGAGCTGGACTGGTATGGACGCAGGGGAGAGTACTCTGGAGAACGCACCATGAAATCAGCTGCACAGTGCCGCTGCGGCAGCCTGGCTCGCCCTCGATCCACATCAGCAGATGGCTTACTTTTGGGAAGTCTGAGGAGACAAATCATGTACAGTTGTAAAATAATCATACATGTGTTACTATGCTCTTAGTGCATTACATGCTTGATGTGTCTGGCATGAGTTCTCAGTGTACCTGAAGGACTGGGAGTACTGTCGGCGTACATGCAGCTCTGGGGTGGAGGGGGCGCTGGTGGAGTGGTTGTGACGCAGCGCTGAGTTCTTGATAAACTGAGAGAGAGGCATACTGCGGCTGTCTGCAGGCACCTGGGTTCCCACTGGACTACTGTACACCAACCAAAACAGAGAGGAGGACATGAGATATGCAACACATAAAAGGTGAAACAGACTCAAGTAAATCTGGACTATCGGGTCCAGCTAAACTAAAACAGAAATATAATATTTCATCTGTCAGTAGCCAAACTAATAACTGTTCTCTCAAAGGAAGCTGAGAAATGTAAATAGAGACGAGGTGTTAGATAAAAATTTCAACTCTAACTGTTGGTACTAGTTTGACACATTAGTCTTTTATCCAATTAGCACTGAGAAAACAAACTGTGAACATCACCTGTTTGAATCTCTCTCTTTGATTTTGTTTTCTCTGTGTTGGTCATGTTGATGGTGTAATATAACACTTTAGATTTGTACCTGGACCTGCTGCTGCAAGCAGATTGAGGTTTGGTAGCCTTGTTGTATGGCTGGTCCAGACTAGACTCTTTCCACGGGGAGTTCTGGATGGGAGAGCGTTCGTACTCCGCACTGAGTTGACTCGCTGACTGCTGGGACGACTGCAGGGTTTTGGCTGATAGCTGGAGGGGGTCCGAATAGGAGGTGCCCAAAACTGGAGGAGAAAGAGGGCTAGGCGAGTCCACATCTATGAATGGACATCAAACAGTCAGTACAAGGAAGGAATGCAACAAGAAAGATGCACATTTATTTTAAGGTTAATTTTAAAATGTCACAGCAGCTTGAATTCAAGCTGACCAACAAACTACCCTCAAAAGAGAAGGGAGAACCTGCATTTTTTTAAAATTGTTTTCCAAAATGTGCACATTGTATACATAAAAATAAGAATAAAGTAACAACTTGGGGGGAAAAAAGCAGAGTCAGAGGATTTAATGTAAATTAAAAGTTAAATCATTACATTTGAACCATCATATCGCTCCAGAGTATCTCTGACCCACATACTGTATCTACTAAATCTGAATCAAAGCATGTCCTCACTCACCATCATCCAGGGCCACCACATCAGACAGGGAGCTGTCATCAGACATGCTCAGATCTGCATAGAGAAAAGAAACATTTTTAAGGGGTCATTCAAACCCAGTGTGCACTCTTGAGTGCAGTGCACAGTTTGGCCTGAAGATGGCAGCAGTGTCACTCACCTTTGTTTTGGCTGGTTGCAACGCTGATGCACGGTGAGTTACACTCGCTCTTGATCCTGTGCTGTAACACGGCCTCCTGCAGATCCTTCACTTTCTTCTCCTCCCTCTTGCACTGCTGCAGACGGCTCTTCTTCTGGGGTTTGCTGAGGTTCCCTTCCAGAGAGAGTTTGCGGGCTGCCTCATAAATCTGCAGCTGAAGAGCCAAGCCAGTCTCCAGTTCTTGCAACTCTGAATCCTACAATGAAGACAAGCTTTAACATTTAGTGTGATCAGATGAATTATGGTCTCTTTTGCTCAGACCTTTCTCTCATCAAGAATAGTAAACACTGATTGTGGACTGTACCTCTTTATTCAGATGGATCAGATCTTCATCCAGCTTGAAGGAAGCTCCGATCCTCCTCCTGACACGAGGTGGCTTTTCATCATGCATCAGAGGATAGTCTGAGGGCAGTTTACCAGTCAGCTCCTGTGAAAAAAAAAAAGTAAAGTGTTGATTATAAAAATTCATTTAAAACTATCATAATGTTCCTCAGATCTAATGAAAGCACAACATAATATCTTTCTAGTGTGTATTTGATATAATGTAGGAGCTACTCACTGCCTCCCTGATGCAGAGCTTCCTGAGCTCCAGCAGACATAGCTCCAGACGCTCCTCCAGAGACTGGTGCTTCAGTTTCAGGGCTCTGGTGTGGGTGGTCAGGTCCTTCACTGGGGATGTGGGGCTGTCTGGGCCTGTATTGCACAAATACATCACATCAGGCTTTGCTCTTCAGCATCAATATCAGCCATAGAAAATAATATAAATTAAAATAACTAAGAATGATAGAAGTGATAAAATTGATTATTTCTACTGGATATAGTACTGGGACTGGGATAGTATAGGACTTACTATGCATTATTTTCTTGTGGATGAGTGAGGAATTCTTGGTTCATCCATACATCACTTCTTACATGTGGCACTTATATCAGGTCAGTGCTGCAGAGTACTGAAACTGTGGTGTCTTGTGGTTTTTGGCATCTGTCATATGTGAACTACTGCATGTCTTTGACTGAGTTTTTATTATGTACATTCTTATTTTGAGCCTACACTGTGAATCAATTTCCCTTTGAGATAACAAAGTAAAAAAAACATCTGCTTTTGCATCTGCAAAACCTGTAAGTTTACTGCAATTTGTGACCAATTACACTATTTTATTTTTGTCTTGATTATAAATGTGACTGATGAATTTATTAAAAGGGAGGAATTATTTCCTCAGATAAATAAACATAACAATATGGTGCCAATTTATTTGCTAACTATTTTTAAATCAGTAGCATTAGAGTTGCAACAATTAGTTGATCAACATCATCAGCAACTATTATGATAATCGATTATTGGTTTTGAGTCAAAGTCTCTTGTTCCAGTTTCTTAAATGTGAGTATTTTTTGACTTCTTTCACTGTGACAGCAACCTGAATATTTTTGGATTTTGAACTGTTGGCCAGTAAAACACGACATTTGAGGCTGCTTCTCTCTGCGATTTTCATTGTCCTATTGACCAAATGAATAACCTAATAATCATATAGATAACAGACATATTAATCGATAATAAAAAATAATTGCTAGTTGCAGGCCTACGTAAGTAGCATCATTGTGTTTTTATATTGATTATGCAGACTTAATCTGTACATGGTACATGTGGAGATCAGATGCTGTATTGTTGTTTGTTGTTGTGGTTGTCTTACCAGAGTGCAAGATAATCCCACTGTCAGTGTCACTGATCTCCTCTTTGCTCTCGATGGCTGTCATCTTGACTGTCTGCTGCTCTGAAGTTGTTGTTTCTTTTTTTTTTTGAAATACCTGTTGAAAGAATATTAGTGAAAGTTAGATTGATCACTTTTAGTAATCAATATTCTCCTGTGGTGTCCTTCCACATGGCTTCATTCATGCTCACCCCTGCTGCTTCACTTAACAAAAGTGAAAGGCTGGCGAGTGTCCTTTCACACATTTATCCATGCAGCTCTCCATCCCCTCCTCCTCCTCCTCCTCATCCTCCACCTCCACCTCCTTCTCCCTCCCATGCTCAATCACAAAAGAGGCAGACCCCCACAGTTGACTCGGCACATGTGCGGGGGTTAATCCGAATCGTGGTGCCATGGTGACGGGGCACACGGCACGGCTGGCTGGGGGAGTGTGTCTCCATGAGGCGTGTCAGAGGGCGTTTAAAGAGCCTAGACCCCGAAAAAGAAAGCAGATGGCAGCGGGAATTACCCCACTCATGCACTGCACCTGTTCCCCCCCCACACACCCCTCCCTCAGCTCCCATTCAACCAGTGTCCAGAAAACCCTCTGGGGGCTTTGAAGTGGAAGAATGTCTCAATGCTGGGCTTGTCCACGCAGCATCAGATCACAAGGGCTGACTCCTGTGCAACGTTGTCCATTTCAATAACACACATTCACAAACAGGCGAGCACAATTCATGTTTATGGCCTGCTCTGTCCCATTGTTGTTTTCCTCCAAACATGTGACTGACAATAAACAAACAAAACAAATGCGGAGAGGAACAACAGCCAGAACAGAAAACAATGACAACAAATTGGAGATAACATCTGGGGATAAGTCGAGGCTTTTAAAACCAGGCCAGGAGGTCTGTGGCTGATTTGGTGAAATCGCCTGAGTACGAAAGAGAACTTCCAAGAAAATGCTGCCTTTATTTTCTCCTTTTTTAGGTCAATTAATTTATTCTGGGTCTCACATGTCATGCCACCACCCTAGACTTCTCCTAAAAAAGGCCAGCAGATCATAAGAGACAACGTTACGGCGGCTAACATGATTAAAGGATGTTGTTGGCTCGCCTTGTTTCAATGCTGCACATTCATAAAGGTTGGAGCTGGAGCAACCTCTGAGTTTATATCATGTAAGCAAAACTCATATGAGAAGTAAATTGTCTGGACAAGAAAACAGGCGCAGGGATGAATGTGTGTGTTGCTAAGGGCTGCTGTGTGTAATCCTCAACTCCTGTCTCATCCTCTGTGTTTGGAGATTGATATCAAGTCCTTTCCTGTAGGGACCAGGAAGACACAGAACCCGAGCCTCCTCTAACAGGATATTATTGTGTATCCCATAGCTCTGACCCTTTCACCACAGCAACTCATGTGAACTGATGCAGCTTAGAGCAGCCGGTAGCACAATGAAGCACAGGCAGCTCGACTCAGTAAAACAACACTGCAACAAAGGGCCTGTATCCACCAACCGGCCTCAATAATCTGCTGTGGGCGCAATATCTGCTGACAACTCTGCTTCTGGCCGAGCGGCGTTGTCGGGCCAAATATTGAGACAAGGCTACAGTGAGAGTTGGGGAGAGGAACAGTGCCGAGTTTTTACTGTGCAAGGACGGGGGCTTGCAGCAATCTAAAGACGTCAACAGGAATCCGGCTTGGTAATCAGAGACAGGCAGGGTAATGTGGGATTTTACCCACTTACACCCCATAACTCTCTGAAGACTTTCACAACGTCTGTGGTCGAGGTCTCGGCTGAGTGAGTGGGTGGGTCGGTGGTTGGGTTCGGGTAAAACAGCAGATTTCATTAGATGTTGCAGCTTAATGCTAAGACATTGATGCCTTTCATCATAGCTTGCATAAAAAACCTGGAGACATGGGATTGTTGAATTTATAAAGTTAGTTAGAGCCAAGAAACAATACTTTTCTTGATGGAGCGTAGCAGGAATCCATTTCCTGAAAGTTTAGCCGTTGATAGTACAGTCTCCACCCAGCAGGACTTGATTGATGTAGTCATAACATCTTAATTGCGGCGTGTGTGATCACCACTAATAAGGACTATCTAGGAACGGGAGCGGACCGTCCCACCCATCCTCGCTGCTCACTGGACCGTGACGATGTAACATCTACGGAAGTGGGTGTTTATGGCGAGAGATAATGAAGTGGATTTACTGTCTCCCAGACTTCCCCCCACCCACCCTTTCCCATGAGCCTTTGGAGCTGTGATGTCCTGGAACGCTGTGCTCATTACCACTGTGGTCGGCCCTGGAATTACCAATAGGGACCAGCCTCACTGAGGAAACAGCGAGGGATGCCTGAAACCAGACCAAGGCCTGTTCGAAACCCTGTAATTAAGATTCTCCACTGAGTGCTGATACTATGGAAGAAACCAAATGACTTTACAGCATGCCTTATTTCAGAGTCTGATGAAAAGCCAAAATCCATTCAGCAGAATGGATCCATTCTGTACACAATATGGGCTGCTGGAGAAGAAAAGGGGGCATCAATGTGGGGGAGCAGCAGGAGAAAAAAATTAGGTGTTGTGTTACAAAGCGCGCCACTGGAGTCAGTCTTAAGAAACAGTGCTGATGTTGGAAACTCCATAGACTGCAGCAAAATGAAGACAGCAGGCTGTGATAACATGAAGTTCAAAAGTCACAGTTATGAGGAGGCTGTATCAAAGACTCAAACACCGACAGCTTATTTCCTTTGTCAATTGTTTGGTAGTGCAGGGGTCTTGTTTTCCAGCAGAGACAATGCAAGGGTAATAAGCACCACACAAGCCTGCTCTCAGTCACTGGAGGCCATATGTTGACCAGACACACCAGCTCTGTCTCAGCCCAACGACAGCGTAAATAAAGAGAGCAAGAAAAGATGCTCCATTGTTCCCCAGAGGCTGAAGGGCCGGCCGTCGATCGTGACACCTTGTCCCTCTGAGTCATCAACTCTGAGGCCTCTGAATGGACACTGATGGTTATCCCAGGGCGCTGGCAGGATGTGGTTGCAGCTTTTCACCCACAAGTGCCCACCGTTGACAAAAGAACTGGGATATAACAACACTGAGGTGTTGTCTTTAGCACCACTGTAGCACTGCATGTCTGTCAACACGTGGACTGTAGGAGATTATGTTTATTCTGCCACTGTGAGCACAAACAACTGCTGCTGACCGGCCTGTTGCCACACATAATTGTCCTACAGTGTTGTTGATCTGTGAAAGCAACCTGCTCAGTCATGGTGCACAACATGTCATTAAACTGCAAAAACTCAACACAATCATCCAGCACAGCTACTGAGCATTCATTACTCATAATTGCTTAGTGTGATAGTTGGAATACTGTGGGATTTTACTCTTCTTATATGCATAACATTATTTTACACAGAGAACCACAAAAATACCCCCTTACAAGTAAAAGTCCTTCTTTTGAGTTTACATTTAAGTAAAAGTGCGACAAAGTGTACTGTAAGTATCCAAAGCAAGAGTGCTCATTATGCAGACTATATATGATATAATTACAATGAATTATCATCTTTGGTGCACTAAAATGTACATTTAAACTGCAGTTTAATGTTTTGGTTGGTCGATAATGAGCTTATTTGAACTATTACAAACTACTGCGTGCCTTAATACAGCAATGCACCGTATTAGCTGACCATATGTTTTGTATGTGAAATGTTAATCATAGAAAAAATGACTATAACTGAGGAAAAGTTACATTTCCTCTCTGTTATGTGAAGTTGAGATTAGCAGAAAATGGTAATTCTCACTATTTAGCTACGGATCGTGTAAAATATACTTATTTTCACCACTGAAGAAGGTCGAATACTTACAATAATGACATGTACTATCAAACACTGTGTATAAAGATGTGTAATTTGTTGTTTGACCACATAATTACACATGAATAAAAGTTTAGCGACTTAAAACAACATCCACCGCCTGACACACTGACTCCTGGATGTACTAATGTTGCTGCCCGTTACCTGTCCGGTGTTTTTCTCTTTCTATCATATTGTTGAACTAATGAAAACCATGGGTACTTACCCTTTAGTGAGTTATCTTCTCCTTTACAGCATCGTCGCCACTGTGGAGAATTTCAGACTTTCTCTGGTGTGGAGCGAGAGCGGCGCTTGGGACATCTGTTCCAGTCAACTCCACTTTTACTTTGTAGGGGGAGGCGTTGTAATGGTTTTTGTTAAGGTATTTATTTACTCACTAATTTCTTTTTATATTTACTTCATAGCCTGTATTTTAATTTACTTTAGTCTTTAAAAAAACATTATTTCACTAGTGTAAGCTTTAAACGGGAAAGGTACATTCTTTTGTGCCAGCAACCCCCGATCTGTTTTTAAATGGTTTGGTCCGACGCTGCTGACTTTCCAGACACGCTTTGGGTATTGACACAGCACACGACTTATTGTGGAGCCTGCTGGTATAAATGAAGCACAATGATGAACAGAGGGAGGGATAATCGACATGTTTTGGTAAATACATTTTTTTAAAAGGACCCAGGACTGCTGGCAAGTGAAGTGGTGTTGAACAAAATTACACTTCCATCCGCCATGATGATAAAAAACAAACTATGTAGGTCAGTCATCCACTCTCAAAGATCCAAAACTACATTAATACATACTATGCATACAGTAATACTTTTTTATATGGTGGAGACAGATGTACTTTTCATGGCTGATTATTGTTGTGCATACACAGGAATCTGGCTAATTAATATTAAGCTAAATACTTGACCTGCTTGTGCTGATTAGAATTCTTTTGTTTAATTGATGGCATTTCATTTGTTAATTTGGATTTTTAAATGACATTTGCTTACCTTATTCATTATTGTATTAATGAATGACTGCACTTAAGTACAAATGTTAAGTACTTTATTTAGTATTTACATTTAATGGTATACTTTAAATACTTTAAATACTTCAGGTGGAGTATATAATACCTTTTACTCTACTACATCTATGTTTTAATTATATAGTTTCTTAGCAGGTTAAGATTTAAAAGATCTATTAGCAGATAACGCTACCCAGCAACAGTACATGAAGTAGGCTATTTAGAATCAGCTCTAATAATGTAATATATACTGTATGTAATTATACAACCTTCAGAAAACAAAATTATTGATTTTAATATGGATACAGTAACTTTAGCTGATAATACCTCTGTACTTGTATGAGAAACTTTAACTATACTCATACTTTACAATGTGATATTGAATGTTTTAAGCCAAAGATCTGAATATATCTTTAACCTCTGATCAGGGCTCATAATTAGCACAAGTCAAATGCTGGTAAAATATGCAAGTGGCTAATAGTTTTGCTTCACTCACTAGCCAAAGAAAAAAATTAGTAGCTGGTAAAATTTGAACATTCTCTAGGTATTTGGCTGGTGGACAAAAATGTTTTATTTTGAACCCTCCTCTAATTATGTGTAGCACTTTGGGTTTCTATATGTTTTAGATTAATTAATAAAATAACGTAAATGTAATTCTGAAACAGGCTCAATTTGTTTTTCTTCCAGCCGGTGGCTTCCCTGACCGTCCCAAATGTCTCCAGTGCCTTTTAACCAGGCCCTTGGGTATTTCTATAGGCTATATATCCTGAAAAGCCGCCTCCAGATGGCCTGCTCTCTCTTCTCGTCCCGTGATGGAATGAAAAGATCAGCAAATTAAACAAAGTCCCATATCCATGTGAAAGAACCGTGAGAGTCCTCAGGGAGAAGAGCTGCATGCAAATCAATCCCTTGCGCTTTAAACTGTGTCCAACAAAACAGTGCATCTCTGCAAACCATAAGCAAACCATTTATTTCCACAGCACACGGACACACTAAAAATCAAAAGTCATGACAGAAACAGATAAACAAACATGCAAATATGTAACACTGAGGGGATGTACAATGTTTGGTTCTGATTTCTGTTGATACAAAACAGTTCTCTGTTAGCAATCACTTAGATAGTGGTCTTATAGAAAGTAACTAATTAGGCTTGCGTGACAGATGTGGCCCTTCCACCGAACAAACAATAAAACAGTCTCATGCTGCTTTAATGTAGGAAGAAGTATAAGAAGTTGATTTGAAAAAATAAATAGTATAATGATGATAAAAAACATAAAAAATATCAAGCCTCTCAAACAGTAGTACCTTTTCCTGAGCCAATAGTGCTTCACATAGTTAGGAATAAAAATGAACCTTCCCTCATCAGAAACAAAACAAAGTTTGAAGAAGACATTTCTAAATATGGATCATGTGTTTCCTGGCATGCACAATTCCTTATACAGTATCTGATATCTCAAAACACAATTTAAAATCAGGTAAGAGACAGAAGTGAACTTAATACAGGGCCACCATGGTGAGATGCTGCAGGGGCTGGTGGGAGCCTCAGGGCTTCAATTGCTCAAACGTCTGTGTGCGTCTCAGGTTCTCCCTCACCCGCACAAACTCTGGGATCTTCAGCTGGTTCTCCCTCCGTCTGATCTCCTCCTGCTCGTACTGGACAAACAAAGTACGAGTCAGTTAGTGTCATCCTTTGTGACCACAGCAAGCAATAGTATAATATTACTACCAATTGAAATTTACATCACCAAGTTTAAATGGAGTGTGTTAATGTCCTATTCCTATGTGGTCTAAATGCTGTTTCAAAAATCTTATTCAGTGTAACAAGACTTGAGCTGGAGAACATATATTGTATATTTGGCTATAAATATGATCAGATGTAACACTGATTAGTATTGACACAAAATGTCAGCCACTGACACTTTTAATATGGATGTGTTTGTAATGGCAGTACTCAGATCCTTTCAGTGGAAGTAACGGCAGAGTAATGTAAATATACTCTTACTATAATAACAAATCCTACTCAAGAAAACACATAGAACACATAGAAGTGTTATAAACAAGCAATAAAGTATCAAAAGTAAAAGTACTCATTCTGCAGAAAAATTGCCTCTGTGAATCTATTTATTTTATATTAATTTTATATGAATTAATTATAATCAAATTGTTAGTAAAAATGCATCAATGTGTAAGCAGCATGTTACTCTTGTAGCTTGTTGAGGTGGAGCTAGTTTTAACTCCTTATAGTTTATACAGTTTGGTGGCCAGCGGGTCAGACCCCTCCAAATGGTCATAAGAAAAATCTGGGGTGTTTTTTAGATGTTTAATGACAGAAAAAAATTCTGTTGTGCAAATTTGAATTCACTTATGCTTGAAAATCATGTTTGTTATGGCCAATCCATAGCTATCATCCCTGTCAATATCCACGTAGGTGTTGAAGTCCCCGCACAGAACTATGAAGTCACCATGCCACCCCCCATCCCCCGGGCCCCACTCAGTGAATCCAAGGAAGCTGGATACTCTGAATTACTGTTTGGTGCATACGCAAAGACGACAGTCAGAGTTTTCTTCCCAACAACGTGTAGTCACAAGGAAGGGACCCTCTCGTTCTGCAGGAAGAACTCCAACATTGCTGCACTCAGCCGGGGACACGTGAGTATCCCCACAGCCACCCAGCAGCTCTCAACCTGGTCAACTCCAGAAAAGAAGAGAGTCCAGCCCCTCCAAGAATTTAGTTCCAGAGCTGATCCTGTGCATAGAGGTCAGCCCTATACCTCTTAGCTCTAGCACTAGCACTAGCACTAGCACTAGCTCCAGCTTCTTCCCTACCAGGGAGGTCACGTTCCACATCCCTAGAACTAGTTTACGATGCCCGGTATCAGCACATCCAGGCCCCTGCCCCTGCCTGCTGCCTGTTTGGGAAAGCAACTGACCCTCGACTTTAATTCCACAGGTGGTGGGCCCATGGGGTGGTGATGCCATGTAATTTTTCCAAGACATGCGGGCCCAGCTAGATGCTCAACACTGAGTGCTGCAGTCTCCTTCTTCCAGGCAAGTTGTGTCATCAGATCTGTGACCACATCTCTTGGTTAATTGGGTAAAGAAAGCAACAGAACTTTAAATTGATTACCACCTGGTGGTGAATTCGATCAGGTGGCAGGAGAGGCTGCCAGACAGACTTGGGAAACCTAAACAAGTAGTGAGGTTGAACTGGGAACATTTAGTGGAAGCCCATGTCCATGTGGTCTTCAACTCCCACCTCTGGAGAAATTTCTCCAGCATCCCAGGAGTGGTTGGGGACATGGAATCCGAGTGGGCCATGTTCAGGACCTCAGTTGTGGAGGCAGCTGGAGTAGTGGCCGGGAGGTTCATCTGTGCCTGTTGGGGCAGCAACCCAAGATCCCGCTGGCAGACAACAGTGATGGAGGCCGTCAACCTGAAAAAGGAGGCTTTTAGGGGCTGGCTGGCTCAGGGTCTCCTGAAGTACCAGATGGGTACCAAAGGGCTAAAAGGGCAGCAGCTCAGGTGGTTGCTGGAGCAAAATCCCAGGTGTGTCAGGAGTTTGGGGAGGCCATGGAGAATGACTTTTGGTCAGTTCTGGCAAACCGTCAGGCAGCTGAGGAAGTGGAAACAGGGCTTAGCCCAGGCTATTCTCAGCAGGGTTGAAGAGCTGCTAACCTCGACTGGGGACATTGTTTTTACAGTGGAAGAAACATTTTGAGGGAGAGTCTCACCTATATCCCTGGCAGAGGTCTCTGAGGTAGTCAAATAGCTCCTCAGTGGCAAGACACCAGGTGTGGATGAGCTTCAGTCTGAGATGCTGAAGGCTCTGGACATTGTTGGACTATCATGGCTGGCATGCCTCTTCAATGTTGCAAGGAGATCGGGGACCAGGCCTGTGGACTGGCAGACCAGGATGGTAGTTCCCATTTTCAAAAAAAGGGACAAGGTGGGCTCTAACTACCAGGGAATCACATTACTCAGCCTCCAAGGAAAGTTTGTGGCAGCATACTGGAAAGGAGGCTCCAGCCAATTATCGAACCTCTGACTTAGAGGAACAATGCAGATTCTGTCCTGGCTGTGGAACAGTGGACCAGCTCTTGACCCTTGCAGGAATACTTGAGGGGTCGTGGGAGTTTACACATCCAGTCTACATGTGCTTTGTGGACTTAGGGACTTAGAGAAGGCTTATGGCCATGTACCTCAGGGCACCTTGTGGGTGGTCCTGACTATGGGGTACTGTGGCTGGTGCTGCAAGCCGTTTGGTCCTTATACAACTGCTATGAGAGCTGTGTTCACATTCTTGGCAGTAAGTCAGACCTTTTTTCAGTGGGTATTGGGCTCCACCAGGGCTGTCCCTTGTCACGATACTGTTTGTGATTTTCACGGACAGAATCTCAAGGTGCAGCTGGAGGGTGGAGAGTTTCTAGCTTGAGCACCTCAGGATTGCTTCTCTGTTTTTTTGCAGATTATGCAGTTCTGTTGGCTTCAACACACTATGACCTCTAACAGGCACTATTTTGCAGCTGAATGTGAAACGACTGGGATAAGTGTCAGCACCTCCAAATCTGAGGCAACGGTGCTCTGCTGGAAAAAGGTTAACTGCTCCCTCTGGGTTGGGGGTGAGTTGCTGCCCCAAGTGAAGTAGTTCATGTAACTCAGGGTCTTATTCACAAGTGACTGTAAGATGCAGCGTGAGGCTGACAGGCAGATCGGTGCAGCAGTAGGTGTAAGCAGTAATGCAGGTGTTGTACTGGACCATTGTGATCAAGAAAGAGCTTAGCCTGAAGGCAAAGCTCTCAATTTACAAAGTGGTCTACAGTCCAATCCTCACCTATGGTCACAAGCTTTGGGTAGTGACTGAAAGAATAAGATAAGATAAGATAAGATAAGATAAGATAAGATAAGATAAGATAAGATGAGATAAATCTATTGATCCCACAGTGGGGAAAATTCATTGCTACAGCAGCTAAAAAAAAAATAGTGATAAAGAAAAAACAAACAAAAATGAATGTTTACAACAATAAAATTAAAAACTAAATAAAAGGAGTGTTTGAGCACCTGGTTAGGATGTCCCCTGTTGTGGGCACGTCCAACTGGTAGGAAATCCTGGAGCAAACTCAGAATAAACTGGAGGAATTACATATTTTCCCCAGCCTGGGAATGCCTTGTGTCCCCCGGCAGGAACTAGAGGGCATTGCTGGGGAGAAGGTTGCCTGGATTTCCTTACTCAGCCTAATGTCACCATGACCTGACCCCAGATAAGCGGTGGGAAATGGATGGATGGAAATTTTTGTATTCATTTTTGGACTATTCTCTAATCTTTTCTTTTTTTGTGAAATATTGGAAAAGTTTACCCCTGTGGGCCTTGTTGTTTAAATAAAACCATCTGAGAAGTTTAAAGGGGGAATCTCTCTTTTGTGGAACTGCAGACAGCTCATAGAGATCTAAAACATGACAAGGGGCCCCAAATAGACAGTTTTTACTGGGGGGGTCACAAACTAAAAAGGCTAGGGGCTACTGGTTTGATCTTTGACAATGCAATGTATTTTTAAATTGTGTTTTTTATGTAAAACCGAACTAAAAGCTTAAACTGAAAAGTAATTAGTGAGCATAGGTGTCAAACAAATGTTGTAGAGTAGAAGTTTAAGTTCTGGATGTTAACCAAATATACTTGGTTACCATACACACTGAATATTGGTATTGACCAAGTCTTATGTTTGTGTTACACAAACAACAACCCTGTAGGTTTGGGCTGAAGTGAATATATTTGTATCTTGTGATTACATCATGAAGTGTCTCTCAGTTGTGTGTTATATGCCTCTGACCTCTTCCAGCTTCTGCTGCCTCTTGCGGAGCTCCATCTCCAGATCTGAGGGCTGCCGCTGTGCCATCTTCTCCTCCTTGTGCAGCTCCAGTCTGCGCTGCTCCAACACTCGTTTCAGCTCTGGCTTCTCCTCCAGCAGCAGGCCCCTGCGCCATCAGGTAAAGTTACAGTTAGTTATTAAGAACATGAATTAGTACATTAAGAACAGAAAGTAGAGCCTGCACCGTTTATGGCTGAGCAGCAGCTCCCGATGCAGGTTCTGGTGGCTGGGCATCTCCAGTGAGGAGCCATTCAGTTTTCTGGGCAGAAAGTCCTCACCGCTGCAGTCTGCTGGGGACTGATGGGACAGTGGCGAATGGCCAACAGAGGTCTCTGAGGAACACGAAACAGCTCATATACATCATTGTCTATTGACTTTAACTTTAAACCCCTCATATCTAATACATTCTACTAAAATAATTCTAAATAAATAGTTAAACGTTGGATTATTTTCTGGAAGCAGTTATTAATTGACCTAAGAGTATTTAATATATGATTTCAGTCACAAAAAAACAGTTAAAATAGTTAATAGGAGAAAAACACAATAATAACTTAAAAAATGATAACTTGGTGACATTATTTTCAAAACAATATGAATCCATTTTGGGAGGAAAAATCACAACCTGAAAATCTGTTATTACAAAATCATAACAGAACCAGTTTGGATTTATTCTATTAGCTAAGTACTTCTAAAAATAATCATATAACTGTAATATATCAAACAAACATTTGGTTGATAGACTGGATCTGTCATTAAAATAGATATTCTGAGTCATCTATATGATAGATAAAATGCTTGGTAACACTTGATTGATAACTCCACCAATCAAGTCTTCTAATCATTTGTTATACATTTGCTGTATCATAAAATGTATGGGTTTTCCATTTATGTTCAGTATTTGTGCATCAAGATACCTTTCCTGTGATGTCCATATCCTGGTTTCTGTGAATATTTAGAGTTAGAAAATGTGAAAGAGGAAAAAAGGGGAGAATTCCTGTTAGTAGCTTGAACAGTAAATTATGTCACACTCACTAGCCAAACCATATGTGTGAGTAACAGTGCCCCCCTTATTTTGATCTTCACCTGATTGGACAGATGGTATAATTAGATAAGAACTAAAACGGACAGTGCCTGCTGTGCTGCTGGTTAAGCAGGTGAGCTGTGATGCTCGGAGCACAAAGGTGATGTAACAGCTTTGTCAGCCTGTCAAAAACATAAGTGCACATTTGGCCACACTGTGATTGTCCTTGGTCAAACATGAGGAGGTTGCATGACATCCTACTGAAACCCATCAGATACCTCTGCCGCACCCACTGAAACCAGATAACCAGCAGACACGATCATAATAAGCAGTGAGCAGATGGTAGACTGCTGCTTTGAGCAGTGTCTCACTCAAACAAAATCAAACATACCAAGTGACAACGACACATTTTTGTTGAAAACTTCCTTACAGACAGACATTATGATCCTCAAACTGTATTTTTGATTGTGCCTTTTACTGTTCCTATATATATATAACCCTCCTCAAGTGCCTGCAGAGAGGTTGAGCTGGGAGATAACCTGATGAGTGCATGACGTGATAGAATCCATTGTTTCAGTACTTCAGAGCTGGGATGGATTCCAGCAAAATCACTGCCTGATCTCAGCTTGTCAACAACTTATCCTTTGCTCTAACACAGGCACTCTGACCTGTCATAGGATAAATATAGTTTCTCTTTGGCCTCATAGTCCATGAATCAATGTGTTGCTGCTGTCATTTCTCCAAAATACTGTTCAAGAAAGCTTGACTATCATGTTTTTTCAGGTTTATACCTCCAGGTTTAGAAAGAGTTTTATAAACCCATTAATTATGTTAAAACATGAAAATCGCTAAAATGGGAACAGCAATGTTTTCACATGACAGTGGTGATATGTCACATGTTTACTGGTGGCTCCATCAATTTTTCTGAAGTGACCTGAAATATTTGAGAATCCAGGGAGAATTCAAGTATCCATAAAAAGCAGAGTGATGCTCATGAGGATAAAAGTTCCTCAGCAAGTAAATATTGTGTTTGATAGGTCTCACTCACTGAACTAAAGCAGTTTCATGAGGCCACTACTTAACAGAGACAGAGACAGTAGACTGTAACAATGTTGCTGTGGCTTCTGATTCAATCATTTTGATCATACTAATCTGAAAGATATTTCCTAATGACAGTGTCCTTATAATTTTTGTCCATGATCTACATAATGTGAGGAGGGATTTGAAGTCACATAGAAATCAAAATCAGTCAGGACCGTAAACTCACTGAGGCTAACTTGACTTGACTGAAGTCAACTAAACCTCTGACAGATGGCCACCAGACCAGACAATGACCTTTCAGTCACCAGACAGTAAAGCTATAAGAAAACAACTTGCAAGAACTCACTTTTTTTGCATTTAACCCCTCCATGGCAGGATGGCAGAGGTCCACTCTTTCTATTCCTTTTTTTAGTCCATTGTGAAAAGAAGCACACCTCCTCACAACAGTTTTTCTGTTGTCTGTTTCTTCTCAGCATCCAAGACCAACATATTGTTGTTGACACGGAGGATCCACAGACTCACTGTGCTGCCTCGCAGTTGTCAGTAGTGGTATTACGACATTCAAGATTACCTCACAACCCCCACAGGGCACAGGACACTAGATTAGTTAATTATCGTAGACACAAATGCAGCTTAAAACCAACCTAGCACGGCACCGTACCAATAGACTCCTCCACTAGTGAGTTCATTAACACTGAGAGAGGCTCCAATAACAGGCAAACCAACATATATAGTATGAGGCAGTCAGATTTTTCACTTCATGTTCATTGGTTTTTATTGCGTGTAATAATTAGACAGAGGACACTTTACCAGGCAAAGGAGTCAACTGCCCAAGGCTGAGAATTATGCTACTACTCTAATTGTATCCTGAAATAACTGACAAAAGACTCCCAAAAGCATTCAAAATGAATGAATGCAGGACTTCTACTTTTACAGTATTTTTGTCATGTGTTATTTATTGATTTACTTAAGAAGGTTTGAGCACTTCTTCTACCTATGCCAATACCAACATTTCAACTTAGATAAAGTCTAAGGAAGTCAAATAAAGACAGAGTTTGCTGAACTGATATAATTTGCACCCCCTTCCTCTTGTTAGGCTTTTAAAGTTAAAACAACTAAATAAACAAACAAATGGATGAAAGAGATTCAGGATAAAAACTACAGAGCAGATATAACAGACTGTGTGTATTTGTCTCTATGTGTCTGGGTGTGTAGGCTATTTATTGTACAAGACTGTGTGTTCGCTGACTTACACATACAAATTATTTGATTCAGAGAGCATTCAGCCCCTCACTTGTTACACAAATTATTATTATTTCAAATCAGTCTACACACAATAACCCTTAATGACAAAGAGAGGTCATGCTTATGTCTAGATTTTTTTTTTACTATGTATGTGGTTTCTAAATCATTCACATTATTGTTGTTTTTATGCACAACTGTTTCAACAACACACTGAAAACTTGTTTTGCCATTAATTCAGGTAATAAGTGGTTTTATATTTGTGAATCTTTAACTGAATTTGTTCTGAGGATTGTATTTTTTTTTCAGCCTTCTTAAAATGCAGTTTTGTCAATGACTCTTGTAAAATCACTGCCATTGAAAATTACACCGTAATCATTAAAGCGTCATTTAGTTGAGCATAAATTAAACACAAGTGATAGAATTTTGTTGATTGTATATTGTTTAAAGCATTTTATGCTGTAATTCACCATATTTTGTAGAATGTAATTCATTTAAAACAAATGAAAGAGTAAACAAACTCACAAATATCATTTAACTATAATATAGTGTTTTCGATTACTACATACTCGTTATGCACTATGCATTATGGGTTCTTATGCACTTGTTAAACTACAATTTCTACATTCGAAGGAAGAAATTTCAGGCAAAGAAGAAAAAGATAAAGACATTATGTTTATGACCACGTGAGGGCGATATAGTTTCTACATTACTGTCCCATGATGCAACGCGGCTGTGAGCTTTAAATACAACCCGGAAGTTGTTTTTTTTTACAGAGTGAATGGCGGCTGAGAGGAGTGTGTATGTTGGTTGGTGTGTGGTGATTGTGATTGTGATTGTGTGAATGTTTGCGTGTGTGTGTATCTCTGTAAAAACCTACACAGTGATCTTATTTGATCCGGTCTGAGTCGGCCTCTGCTTGGACTGGAGATGATAGGAAAAACGCTCTGCAGCCTCCGTGGCGCTGAGCAGCAGCACGTATTTAAGCTTAGGGGCCTCCACGCTGCACGGTGTGGTTCGGATGTGATGAGTTGATCAGATATACTAGTCCAGGGTGAGTTTGGGGTTCATCCCCCAAACTTTTCGACGGACACTGAGTAAAGAGGCGATTCTGATCTAACCACAAGCAGCGAGGAGCCCTTAAAGGCTAATTAGAGGCCTGGTCCAGCTTCAGAAACACGACTGCTGTAGAACAAAGGAGCCACCCTCAGCTGCTATCTGTGGCTACAGTGCAGCAAACATTTATCTCATCATAACTGCAGAGTTCACTCCAGATTGTCAGTATGTTGTATTATCGTATGGCTGTAAACACTGAACAGATTATTTGTCGAAACCTGTCTTAAAACAACTATTGGGTGCTCAAATGAACATTGAAACAGTGTTTTCTTACTATAGTCATTCCTGCTGTTCATACTGTACATGCCATTAGAGGACCTCCAGTTAAAATCCAAGGTCCTCATCCTTTTTAATCTTTTACAAGGTAGGATTTATGTCTAAACTTAAAAGACACATCCCTAATGTAGTCACAACAACACGTCCTACTGCAGTCTCATACTGGGGGGATGATATGGTAAATATACCTTGGAATAAAGTCTGGACTGTAGGGAGAAAAAACACTTTCAGACTGAGCAATAAATTCTACCAAGCTAATTAATTTCTTCTTAAATACAAAAAGGACATTAAACCTGCTTATATTTAGTGAAACCAGCATGGAAACATCTTTGCATCTGTTCTGGTCTCACATCCACAGTGATACATTTTTATCTGAGGTTTTCAGCTTTATTCATGTGTTTTGTCAGTGACTTTTGTTTTTCTTTTAAAGAGGTTGTTCTTTTGTGTTTTTGATTATCAAAGGGAAGATGAAGGTAATTTTAAAAATCGTTTTTTTGCTGAATTTGACATAGATACATGTTAACTCAGTAAGTCTTGGCCCCTCCTGTTTTTTTAAACTGAGCTAAAGAGAGGTCACACAATACAGCCATTTTATATGCTATTCTTTACAGTGGCTCCCCATCAGGTTCAGAATTTATTTTAAGGTTCTTGTAATTACTTACAGAGCCCTGAATTATCAGGAAACAGAGCACTTCTGTGACCTTGTCCATATAGACCCAGTAGGTCATTGAGGTCTGCTGACCAAGGCCTACTGGTTGTCCCTCACTCCTGCCTGAAAACAAAATGTGATTGGGCCTTTGCAGTAGTGGCTCCAATACTATGGGACTCTCTACCTGTACGCTTACAATCTGCAGCCTGTAGTGTAGAAGTTCTTAAAAAGTAAGACTTGTTTAAACTGGCCTTTCTCTCACTTTAAATTGTTTTTATTGCTTGAATATTCTCGGTTTGCCTGTGGTTTTGCTTTTATATTTTTATGGTCTTTTATATTTAGTTTTTATTCTATTGTATGTTTTTATTGCCTTTGGGGTTTTTTTGTTTTTGTTTACATGTTTGTCTTTTTGTATTCTGTGAAGAACTTTGTGAAAGGTGCTATACCAAATAAAGTTACTATTATTATTAAGGCTTCCAAAAATGTCTAATCTATGAGAAGTGCTTTTATTTACACCTCTGAAAGATCTGGGTTTTTTTTAAAGTAACTTTTATATTATTGATGTTGCATGTTATGCCTTTGTTGCCTGGGGGGTATTCCAGGTAGGAGGTTCAACAAACTCTGAGTCTAACCCAGAACTCTGAGTTGACTTACTCTGAGACGGGAAACTCTGAGTATCCGGTTCCAGAACAGCTGATCTGAATTAGGTAAATCAACTCTGAGTATGTTAACCTTGAGTTTAGCACGTGCGCGACCACTATACAAAGCCATCATCAATGGAGCCCCGATACCTTGATTCACCATGGCAACTACTGAGAAAAAAAGCTCGAGTTACGTCACCTCACTGTAACTGGAGCCCCCCGTGCAGGCCTGTGGCGAATATGATCATATATTTCACAAAAAGTAACACCGCTGCAGACGCTAAGGAGAGAGAAGCGGCATGGGAGAAAATTGCTGCCCGAGTCAATGCTTCAGTTTTAATGCACCACTCCACTGACTTAACTTACCTCACTTAAAATTGTAGCATACAGGTGAAAAAGTGGTGTAATGTATTTGGAAGCAGCTAAAAATAAAATAAAAAAACGTAATTCAGAAAAGTAAGGCACATTTTGCTGGGCTATGATTGTACCTCGCTTTGATTGTATTCATAGTTGACGTAGGCTATTAAACAAAGTAAATATTAATTCAGTGGCTACTTCAACATGTAGTAATTTAAACCTCAAACAGAAAGCTGCTTAACACATATGTCCTCTCATCTAATATCCTGCTTAGTAGATTAACATTTTACACTATTTTAACACTTTTATTTAACACAATTTTACATATAATACATATTGGAGTAATTGATTATAAGACTAACATGTGACGATGTGTAGGCCCTACATGAATATTAAATAAAATACTTCCTAAAAATTAGATTAACAAGAAGGCAGATATGGCCGGACAATGTTAAGAAAGGATTGAGTGTAATGAACAGTGATACCGTTCTAACAGATATTCATCTCGGAATGAAAGCACATCCAATTGAGCCCTGATCTCCCGACATAAGGCATTGCGAAAATAATTCTGCCTCGATATCTATCGGATTGCGAAGAAACGGACAACCCATGTCTGGCAGCTTGCTGTCTGGCAGGTGGGAGGAGACAGGTAGAAACTCCGGGTTTCTTACAGAAAACCTGCCAGCGAGCAGGTTATGTTCACAGAGTCAGTTACCATGGTGACTGACTCAGAGTTTCAGTTACCTCTCTTTCTGGAACGGATAACACGGAGTTTCCCTCATCTCAGGGTTAACTTACTCTGAGTTTTCACATAACCCGCTTTCTGGAATACCCCCCTGGTTTCACGCTGTATGCCATTTTATAATATGTAATTCGTTTAATAAAGTTGTTTTTAAAGAAACTCCTTTATCTGCCTGAATAGACGGTAAAGAATAATGAACGTTAACAGATGTAGAAAGGGTTAGTTTGGGTTCAATTTAAATATAATTACGTAATCGTGAATCTTAGGGCTTGTACTAAAGTCTCGCGATAATATGTGTGAGCAGTTTTGATGTCGTCAGTTTTGTGTACACACGTGACCCCGGTTCGTCCAATCAGCTGTCAGGAGAAGCTGTGGGTAACTACCGGGCGAAGCGCGCGAGGGTGAACTAGCTCACCTGTTGTTGTTCGCCATGTCGGAACCCAGGAAGAGACCCCGGGTCAGTCATGACAGCACCGCCACTCAGAACTCCAGTCAGCGCGGAGCCAACATGCTCCCGGGCAGTCAGCGGCCCGGAGCTGAAGCAGGGGAGCATTTTGTGGAGGGGTCCATCCTCCGCATCACCATGAAAAACTTCCTGTAAGTTAACTTCACGGCGGCTGTCAGTCAGCTGCTCCTCAGACAGAGCCTCACCGACTGTACAGAGATACAGACTGATGGAAAACACATGGTTAACTTTGCACACTTATATTAGCGCTGTTAAGAGGCTTTAAATGAACATTAACCTGTCGTGAATCCACGGAGCCTGCTGGAGGCAAGCTAACGCAGGACAGACCACGAAAACACAAACCAGATATAAGTCCCTTCTTCATGTGTTTTTCTTGTTCCTACAGTAGGATATTTGAGCTTCACTGTGCAGAATGATGCATGTGCAGAGTTTGACACTAGATGGCTGTTTTCACATGTAAAGTTTCTCTGAGCACTAAAAATCGGACTTTTAAGAGTGGACTCGAGCATGATTTGGGACATCACCACTAGTTTCAAGCCAATTGTGGTCAAATATATAACTTATAAAAGTGTGATGTGGAAACTTGAAGCCTTTAGTGCTGCAAAAAAATTGTAGTGTGTGAAGTAGGAATCTTGTGTCCAGGATGTGGAAACTGAATTGGTAATCATACTATTTTGTGGAAAAACTATATCAGGCAAACATTATTGTTCCAATCGGAGCATTTTTATGCCTTAATTCATTCATGTTTGTCCTTAAGTTCCAGTCAAATTTTAAGATTCTGAGGGTCAAATCCAAGCCTTGCCTTGAAGTCCAAACAGTTGCCACACCCTTAAATATGGCATAGTAATACTAATACTGCTAATTTCTCCTAAAATGTACATATTACTTTACAAAAGTGTAATTATCTATGTTGTGGGAGGTGTTCTTTATTTCAGCTAATGCGTCCCACCTCTGCTATAAAACCTTGTACTCTGACAGGACCTATGACTTCTCTGTGGTGTATCCTGGACCTAACCTGAACATGATTGTTGGAGCCAATGGAACTGGCAAGTCCAGCATTGTGTGTGCCATCTGTCTGGGTCTGGCTGGCAAAACTGCTATCCTGGGCAGAGGGGACAAGGTAAACTGCAAAGCAACATTGGTAGATGTTCTCTGAACTTTTCGACTTGAGCTTAGATTCAGCACTTTCCAGATAGTCGATACAAGGTTAAAATCCTACGAATGGTTGTGTCAGATCATGGCACCGTTGTCAGCTGATATGTAAATGAATTGCAATTCTGATGATGATTGATATTTATTAAAGATGCTTTTGTTTCTCTATAGGTTGGGCTCTATGTGAAACGTGGCCGCACTAAAGGATTTATTGAGATTGAACTGTAAGTTGTTTTAAGCAGTTTGTAGATACACAAGCTGCTAGATAAGTGAAAATAGTTTTATTTTATTTTATTATTTATTAAGAAATTCTTGATTAATTCATTGAAAGAAATATTGATCTTGTTAACATACGTCAATGTTTTAAAAATACAGACACTTCCACCTAAAAGATAATACTTTGCCATCAAGTGCAATATCAGCCATATAATATTTTAGGTGGATTTTCCCCCCTGAATGTATCTGATTGTAGATTCAAACTGCTTTTTCTTACTCCAGGTACAAGACAGGTGGAAATGTAGTAATTAACAGAGAGATCCATGTGGAGAATAACCAGTCTCTCTGGATGATGAACGGACGACACTGCAACCAGAAAGCAGTGGAAGAGGAGGTCAAAACTCTCTGTATCCAAGTCAGCAACCTTTGCCAGTTTCTGCCTCAGGTACGTGTTTCTCACAAAGGCTATACTGGTGCAGCTAATTAGAGTAATACCTGCTTAAATGTTTATGTGGAGTTCAGTCTGCTTAATTATTGCTGTGAAGTTGTAGGATAGTTGCACAGTGCAGGTGTTATTTGTGCAGTTTTGTGAAAGATTTATTGGATATCTCATTCATCATTTTCATTCTCTTTTTTTTTCAAACATAACTTTCAATATTTAAGCCATGTGACAGCTTGTGGATGTGATGGACATGTTTTTTGATCATACAAATTAGTAAAAAATTCTTATGTCATAAATATTACCTAATGATTGGTGCTTCAATGTTTCCCTCCTTCCTGTTGATGTGGTCGGTTTGTCCCTGCAGGAAAAAGTGGGAGAGTTTGCCAAGATGTCCAAAATTGAGTTGCTGGAGGCAACTGAGAAGTCAGTGGGGCCACCAGAGATGTATGAATACCACTGCGAGCTCAAAAACTTCCGCAAAAAAGAGCGAGAACTGGAGGTGAACATGCAGTTTATATGGATGTATATAGCACGTCATGAGCTTGTGTCAGTGTGTTTATGTTTATGAGTGTCCTGGTTAGGGAAAAATATCTGAACACACTTTTTAAAAAAAGAATGAATGCATATGAAAGAGATGTATAATATTTTTTAAATGTCTTTTCAGTGAATACTTGACTAGAATTCACTTTGCTCTTTTTTGTCTGTCACCACCCAAGTATTGAACAAAACAAAATCACAGCTACACCATAGACAGAAATGATTAATTAAAAAAAAAAAAAAAGTGTTGCAGGTCTCAGGATGTTTAAAGTTATTCAATGTTGCTTGTTGTGTTGTTTCTCTGTAGAACGTTGTGAAGGAGAAGGCCAGCTTCTTAGAGAAGGCTAAGCAGAGGAACGAGAGGAACAAACATGATGTGAACCGTTACTACGAAAAGAAGAGACATCTGGACGTGATTGAGTTGCTGGGGAAGAAGAAACCGTGGGTGGTGAGTGATTGAAATGAAACACTCCGTAGAGAGATCAAGAGACAAACACTGTGTTAGCTCTGTCCCTGTTTCCCTCTGATTACAGGAGTATGAGACCACCCGTAAGGAGCTTGAGGGTGTGAAGAAGGAGCGAGACGAGGCCAAAAGGCAGCTTTCTGCCCTGAAGCAGGCCCAGGCGCCCATGCTGAATAAGATCCAGCTGATTGAAAACCAGCTGAAGCCCACTGAGGCACAAATAAAGGCAAAGGTGCGAATTCAGAGAAAGAAAATATTGGTACTATCTGACAGGTCTGTAGTATGATACCTGAGTTTAAAAGAAGAACTATAGAGAGTCAAATGTCATGTATGTGTATGAGACAGACCCATGTCTGAGATTTGATCTCACATATCAAGTATAATCCTCAAGTTATATTTGTCACAGTTGACCACTTGCTGAACCCTCACCACATAGATGCTGACCTTTTGCCATTGTATAAAGGTGGGATTTTGGTTATTGGGCAATCGGCCAAAAAAGAGAACCTCATTTCATATCTCAGTGCTCATTCTTTTAATACTACATCTGTGACTAAGAATCTGAGGTTATTTAAATTTGGAAAAGTGGCGTCACTTAAAGAACATTACGAAGCTCGTGCCATTTCTTTCACGGGGGAACGGTGAAAACCATTTTTACATTTGTTGTTTACACTCATCTCGATTGCTGTAATTCTCCTCACAGGCTCCCCTAAGAACATGATCAAACATCTACAACTGAGTGCACATATCACCCACATAATAAAATCTCTCCACTGACTGCCTATAAGCTATAAAATTGTTTTTTAAGGTGCTTCTCATCTTTTTTAAATCACCTTACACTCTCGCTCCAGACACCATCAGTGAATTTCCTCACAGATTATGTTCTTAACAGATCACTGCCTTCTGATGACACACTTTCTTTAACTGTTCCTCGGTCCAGGACTAAAGTCTGTGGAGATGCTGCGTTTAGTTCATAATGCCTACAGACTGTGGAGCAGTCTGTCTGCGTTGAGATTGTGCATCTCAATTAAAACATAACATAAAACTCACATTTTGAAAGTTGCTTTTGATTTTGAAACGTTTACTGCATTTTAAACTTGCTTACAGTATTAATTGACTGCATCTGACTTTTTATATGTTTAGTGAAACTCATTGTATCGCATGTTTTTGTATGGAAAAAAAGTTTTTATTATTATGATGGCAATGATGATCTTGTTGTTTTTTCAGACTACTGCCATTAAAGAAGCGTCTCTGATGTGCAAACAGAAACATGATCAGTTGGATCGAAAACACAAAGAGGTGAGGCTTTGCACTTTTCTTTTTAGAGCAGAGCAGCTTTCTGTGCTGATAATATGTCGTCTTTGTTTCTGTCATCTTAATTTGATAACATATAGAATTTGGGGTGCTTTTCTCTTGGAAAAAACTTCACAAGAACGATAAAAAAAATTCAGTATGCTTTTTTTAAAGTGTGATTGAACAGGGGCTTCGTATCTGAATGAACAAACATTTAAGTTTGACATTGAATCCCTTTGAGTGCTTTACATCAAATTATGTTTTGAAAATACACATAATTAAGCAATAATGTATTCGTAGCTTGGTATCTAGTGAAGAAGGGATAACAGAAATTTCCATTTAACTGATATAATCAGTGTTTTTGTATTAATAATACAGCATTTCTTCATTTAGTTCATATTCCATACTTTCCCTGTCCATCAGAGTATAAAACAGACTTCATCTGTAGCTGTTTGTTGTTCATAATGAATGACAACTCTCCCTGCTCTTATCTACAGATCGACGATATTAAACAGAGGCTGAGACTGAAGCAGATGGAGAAGGAAGACCACCAGAAGCGAATCAACAACACCAGACGGACCATTGAAGACTTGAAGGAAGAGCTTAGCAAAATTGGTGACCAACCAGATGTCACACCGAGGATCAATGCGGTCAATGTCGAGCTGAGGCGCATCCAGGAAGAGAGGGCCAAGATCGAAGGAGAGAAGGCCGACCTACGCAGGGAGAAGGACAACCTCTGTGCTGAGTCCAGAAGTGAGTTTTCCACAAACTATACAGTGTCCTCTAAGCAGGGTTCACATAAACAAAGATCTAATTGTTAAACATATTTAACATATGATCCTGCTCACTCAGATACTTAAACTCTGCCAGTGTGAGTTAAAGACCACATAATAAACAGAATGAATTCAAAGAAAACAGAAAGTGGTTCATGTAGGTCTCTTTCTTTTTATTGCCAGTGTTGGTGAAAAAGCTCAGTGACATGAACAACATGATGAATGCCAAAGAGGACAAGCTGCGGGGACGCCACAGAGACACACACACGGCCCTGCAGTGGCTCAGGCAGAACAAACATATCTTTGAAGGAAACGTCCATGAGCCCATGATGCTTGTGGTGAGTCTGAACATTGTGTTTATATCCGTATATGACAGAATGAGACGAGTGTGCTTTTATGCTTTTATAATCAGGAAAAGTTCTTATCTCTGATTTTTCACATATCACTAGATAAGAATGAGGTCTAATGCTAATCCTGTCTTCATTCTTCAGATCAATGTAAAAGATCCTCGCTATGCCAAGTACGTTGAGAACCACATCTCATTCCATGACCTGCGGGCGTTTGTTTTCCAGAAGAAAGAGGACATGGAGAAGTTCATGGTCGAGGTCAGGGTCCTGCAGATTATGATTGTCCTGTTGACTCTCTGGGTGGAGTGCAAATTGTAGTTCTGCTTAACGTCAGACAAATCCTATATTTGTTTTGTGAGGAGAGGTGAGTTTTTACCCTCCCAAATAAAAAATTGAGTTTGATCTTTCTTGATCCTCAGGTCCGTGACAAGAAGAACTTGAGGGTGAACTCCATTTCTGCTCCAGAGGACTCGGTTTCTGGCCGGTCTCCATCCCAAAACATCGAGTCACTGAGGTGTGAGAACATTTATTTTTCTTTTGAGGCATGGCAACCTCTAAAATCAACATAACCTTTGTCTATTTGTGTAATGGTGTCTCTGCCTGTGACCGCTTCAGTAAAGATTTTTTTTGCAGGCGTTTCGGGTTTTTCACCTACCTACGTGAGATGTTTGATGCCCCTGAGGAGGTGATGAGTTACCTCTGTCACCAGTACAGGGTACATGATGTCCCAGTGGGCAATGACAAAACCAAATCCCTGATAAAAACGGTATGTTCCCCATCCCACATGATTCAAGTTCCCAGAGCAGAGCAACAGAGAATTAAGGAAGTGAATTTCATTTAAAAACTCACAGGTGATCGAGGAGCCCTACCTCAAGGTTTTTTACACAACAGAGGAGAGATATACTTTGAAGAGGTCCTTTTACTCCAACAAGATAAGCACCAGTAACTCTGCAGTGCACAATTCCCAGTACCTCACCATCACTGTGGATGCTGTGGAGAAGCAGAAGCTGGAGCAGCAGATGAAGGTGAGCAACAGCTTTGACATATTGAAACCTATTACACTGTAAAATACATAGAACATCATACTACAACCATGACTGTACAGAACATCTAGCTGTCCTTCATCAAGAGCAGGCAAAAAGAGAAACGATGACATGAGAGAGAAAAAAGAACAGATGATGAAATACAGAGGGATGTAATATGTTTAATTGCAAGTTTAACCGTAATCTCCACTGCGAGCAGGACTGTGAGTCGAAGTTACGAGACATCGATGAGCGGATGAAGGCCCTGCAGAACCAAGCCAGCACATTGGATCGCCGTGAAAACGAATTGCTGGCAGACAAAAAGAAGCTCTCTGAGCTAAAGGGCAAAAAGAGGCAGCTGGAGCAGAAAATCAGTACCAAAGAGGACAGGTAAATCTTTCTGGAAAAACTATACAATATGTCTTAAATCTACAAACATGACTGAAATATTAAATTGTCTCTGAACATGATAGATGTATTTGATTTGATCTAACTCCCTCTTTCCATGTGTTTAGTTTGAAGCACATGGAGCAGAGTGGCATTGACCTGAGGAAAATTGAAGAGCAGACTAAAGTGAAAATTGCAGCTATCAACTCTGATAAGGTGTCCATAGTCGCTGCATTCATGGCCCAGATGAAGGTATGGATAAATGAACCGTGTATGACTGAATAGGAAAACACATAAAAATGTAATATTCTCTAATATCTTGTTCTTCTGTGTTTTCTTGGTTGCCACCATTTGAATTAGAAAAATGATTTAAAGTCTTAATTTGAGCTCTACCCACTAGCAGACATTATAACACATTTAATGGTAAACAGTAAGAATATTTCTGATGCTATTGTTGCAGATTTTAAAGTTACTTTCTAAAGCACCAATAAAAACATCCACACCTCTGTACAACCCTGCTGGAAGGTGCTGCATTACCAAATTTGGTGTGAATGCAGCCCTATATTTAACCTCGGTTTATGACCTGTCTTCATAATCATTCTCTGCCTTATTTTTGTCTTTAATTGTTCGACTGTCTTTGTGGCCTCTATTTTCCTCGTTTCTCTCTCTGTAGCTGAGAGCCAAGCTGACTATGGAGAAAGTATACCTGGCTCTGCAGACGGTGGGGCTGACAGCTGAGAAGACCAAACTCGAGAACGATTGTAGAGAAGGCTCTTCTGAACTCAAAACCACTGATGTAAGTATTTCACATACAGCTGTATGCACTAACAGCATCATGGAGGCAGGATATGTTTGAAAGCCTGTTCTTCATTTAGAGGACCACGATTCCAATGCCCCATGTGAGATAACATCCACCCTGCTCGATTGCCCATGACATTAATTCTTTGTTTTCGATCACTGATTTATGCAAACTGTCCATTTGTTCTTGCAGCAAAAATGCAGCCGTCTTGAGCACAGGAAGATCCAGCTGACAGAACAATGCAAAGGCCTGTTGAAGACAGCCAAGTCCATTTGTAGGATGCAGTCTGATGAAACATTACCTGAAGACCTGCGTAATGTTAGTGTTCCTCACAGTTCATTATATTTCTGAGGCCTTTTAAACAGAAATATGAATATTAGTGTTCAAATTATTGGTGGTTCTTGTTTTTTGTTAATACAGGCTTTCAGCAACCTGCCTGACACGCTGGATGAGCTCGATGCCATGCTGAATGAGGAGCGGGCCAGAGCCGAGTGCTTCACAGGCCTCAGTGAAAGTGTAAGAGCACATGATAATCTGCTGAGGGTTTCCATTTATTTTTTTGAAAATAGGTACAACTATGATGACTTTACTCTTCAGAAAGCAGAGTGTCTACAGAAAGACAGAAATCAAATTAGAGCCTGCCTTCTCAGAACAATTCTGAAACACTGTTTCTTTTTTCCCAAAACTGGAAAAGTCTAAGCATCAGTAAAGAACTGCAGTTTAAAATAAATAGGGATAAATTATGAATTGGTTTATAATATTTAAGTCGGGAAATGTTGTTTGGAAACATTGGAACTCGATTAGAAACAATCTCATATCTACAGGAAAGTATGATCAGTTTCTTTCTTTCTTTACTTATTTTTCGCTTCCTTACTCTTTTGGCCAGCAGAGTGTAAATGTTTCTCACTTCAATTCTCTCTGCTTCAAAGGTTGTTGATGAGTACAACAGAAGAGAACAGGAGATCAAAAATCTAGAGAAGGAGCTGGAAGACAAGAACAAAGCCCTGACTGACTACAGACAGAACATATCAGAGGTACACGACTGTGTCACTGCAGTGATTGTTTGCTTCTTTATTCAGAAATGTGGATTAGTGTACGATTTCTTATGAGGCCATTCCGTGAATAAATATGTGTATAGTGACTATGGTGTGTTCGTGTCACAGGCTAAGGAACGCTGGCTAAACCCTCTGAAGGAGCTGGTGGAACAGATCAATGCCAAGTTCAGTTATTTCTTCCACTCCATGCAGTGTGCAGGAGAGGTTGATCTGCACTCAGAGAATGAGGTAAATGCAGACAAACAGCAGCAACACAAACACTTGATCTGACATCACAGGATCACAGGATGATTTCATCGTCAGCTTCCTTATATTCATGTAAGATGTTGGTATTTGTAACTGGTGTTTCACAGGTTATGTAATCACATCAACCTCTGATAGATTTGAACTTAATTGTGTTTATTTATTTTCCATTAACTATCTGCTGTCTGTCTATAGGAGGAATATGACAAGTATGGGATCCGCATTCAGGTTAAGTTTCACCAAGGCACTCAACTCCACGAGCTGACGGCCGTCCATCAGAGTGGAGGAGAGCGCAGCGTCTCCACAATACTGTACCTCATGGCCCTGCAGGAGCTCAACCGCTGCCCCTTCAGAGTGGTGGATGAGATCAACCAGGTAGTTTCTCTCAAACATGAACACATCATGCAGTAAACCAGGCATGAGGTTTTTATGCATCAAGGTAACATTCACTTCAGTCTTTGTGATCCTGTCAGTCTGGTGTGTTCAGTTTCAGTTAAATGTTTCTCAAGAAGTTTTTGTTTTTAGGTTTCTTTTAAAGTCAAATTGTTGAGCAATCCAATGTGAAATTGTGTAAAAATACAAAAACTGAGAAGGGCTTTAATGTTTTTTTTGTTTATAAACACACATAATTGGGAACATCATCTAGAAACTTAAAAGCAATCAGAGTTCTGACAGCCTTTCATATCTGTTTTGAAAAAAGTCCAAATCGAATCAGCACACTTCTAATCTGAATCCAATATGTGTGATCAACACACACTCTATATGAGGATGTGACTGAGACTGTTTGTTTCCTCTGTGAAGGGAATGGATCCTATAAATGAGAGAACAGTCTTTGACATCGTTGTCCGAACAGCCTGCAAAGAGACAACATCCCAGTACTTCTTCATAACTCCCAAAGTGAGTGTTCAGATGGTAACAACAGACTGATATCATACTGTGTGTGTGTGTGTGTGTTTGTACATCTTTTGTATATTCTGTGTAGTTATAATGTTTATGTGCTCAGACTGTGTATCTGCTGTGTCGTTGAGTCTGGCCCTTGACTCTCCTGAACTCTCTTCTGCTGTGTTTGTATTCAGTTGCTGCAGAATCTTCAGTATGCTGATGAGATGACGGTTATTTGCGTACATAACGGCCCCCACATGCTTCCCCCCAGCAAATGGGACGAGAAGGCTTTCGTCAGACGGTGCATCCAAAGAAAAGCCAGAGCATGAATCCACCACGCCAACCTGACTTGCCTCAATCAGTCAAATCTCAGTTAGTTTCCTGTTCATTGAAAAAATATTCACCAAGTGAAACTGACTATTCATCATTTACGGGAAAGAATTTCTTCTTAAGCTGTTTTATTTCTGGAAGAATGCTGTATGGACTTTGGTTTAAGGGTCTTTAACGGACCTTAGTTTGCACTCCTTTCTATGCAGCACTTTTTCAAATAAATTTAATTTAGTCCACCAGTTGTGCACATTTGTTTTAATAAAATATTCTTCAGTTTCTGCTCTTAATGGGTTTAAGATTTTGTTCAACGACTCATAACGTCTGATACCTGGTAAGATTTGCTTTAATGCAGAATGATGTAGCAAATAATATTTTCTTGAAAATAAATGTGTATTCATGCTTCTATGACATTGCGCACACTTCTCTTCAGTGTTTCATTAATGTTCGTTTTGGAGTTAAAGTGATTCAGAAATGAGGCTAATCTCCAACACCAACAGGACAAAAACAAATTGAAAGAACTTCTTTATTTCTCAGCAGCAGTCAGAGATGATGATACCATACATGCCAAGTACAAACTGTCATCATTCTCCCTGAAGTGGCTCTTGTTTGAAAAGGCCTGTGGAGGTAACAATAACAAAAGGCTTTATATTTGTATTTGAAACGCATCATGGGTGAGTTTAGACAGGTCGGAGTCCACAAACCAGTAGTACCAGTTTAGTATATCTTTGTTTCTACACACAGATATTATTTAATGTGGTGATTAGGGATCATAATATAACTGAATTTCACCTTTGTGTCACTTAATGCTGTAAATTGAGCACTTCTGTGGGTCAACCCACACTCTGATGTCCCTCTCGCGTTCATTTTCCTGCATGTTCTCTAAGTTTTTCTGAGTCCTTCTGTAAATTGGCAAGACAAATGATTTATTAGATAATGAGAGTCCTTAAATGTCACTGCCAGTCCTTAACATCTCAATTGTATACCTGTTGTCCTCAGAGACGGTCTCCTTCTGGTATAAAACCTGGTTCTTGGTCCACAAGAAGTTTGTGTGTTGATCATAGACGGCCTTCAGATTTAAGTCGAGGCTGTCATGTGGAGCCTGAGGTTTAGAAAAGAGTGTTCAAAGTGCTGAAGGTGCATTTGCCTTGAAATGTTGCTCTGGATCCAGAAGTCACACACAGACAGTTAAAGGTTGCGCGACTGGAGCTTACCTGATGCTCATAATGCATGACACTCCTCCGACTGCTGGCCATCGTGGCTGCATCATGGAGGCGACTCCAGGGTTCCTCAGTTTGGACGATGTGAGTTGGCTTCTCATATGTTTTTCTCTGTTCAGTAGTAGTAGCAGTAGGAGAAGAGAAAAAGTATATTCCAAATGTATAAAGAAAGTGAGTCAATTTGATTAAAAGTTCATATGAAGTCCTGATCTGATGATTTTCAGACAGGAGTTTTAGATGTGTATGTGATGTAGTGGATGTTTTAGAACAAAATGCAGTGAACTATATGAAGCACAATAATGCTTGGTAGTTATGCTAAATTACATTATGTTAAATTACATCATTTGATTTAATGCACCAAGGATGTTTGTTTTGTTGGATTTTAAATCCACAAAATGATTGCACACACACATAATTTAAGACCAAAGAAAAAACACAAATGCTTGTAGAAAGACTTTGTGTGATAACCTGAGAGAAATAGGAGACTGTTTTCTGCTGACTGTAGAGGAGGATACCAGTTATTTATTCTTTACTCAAAGGGCATTTTTGTTTCAAGGATGCTACACGTTAATATAACTACATACAACTTATGGTTAATACATTAATATACAATCAATATATATTATACATTATTTCTATGTGTATACTGTGTATACCATATATATGGGGGAAAAAACAGTAGTCGGTTCAATGCATGAATTAGGGTGCATTAATATAACCATTAGTTTGTAGTAATTTAATGGCAGCTTTGTTTGTGGATGTGAATCACTAACACAGCATCAAGTGATGATAAAAGTCTTAACAACGTCTGCTTCATTACCTCATTTTTAGGAGCTGCGGGTTTATGTCAGTTTCAGCGTTAAATGAAAATAAAAACACAGAATATATGATCTACAAGAAGTTCATTGAAATGAACAGATGAGCCAGATGTGCATCACAGTCTGATGGGCATCTGCTTTCTCATTTGAATAAAATAATGCTGCTCAATATGAACTTAATTGTCATGATCAAATCTGCATTTTAAAGATAAATATCTGAACATGATGAGGGTCATGTTTTGTTTTGTTAACGTTAATTTCTGACAAACTTGAACTAGTTGACTCGCCTGCTGCGGCCTGAAGCCGCTGAGAGTGAAGCCATCCTCAAACTTCGGGAAGGGGTAAGGATCCCGGCTCGACATGTCGATGACTACACGGAGCTCATCAGACAAACATCATGTGTCCAGATTTGGGGTGTTTGTTTCTAGTTACTTGTTTACAACCTGGTTTCTAAGCAACCGACAACTTCCGGTCACAGTTATCGAGCGTGTCCTTCCTTCCTCCCTCCTCTTCCTCCCTCCGTCCTACCTGAAACATGGGAAAGAAGAAACTAAAAGCAAAAGTAGATAAAAATGTTATCTGGCCTTAAAATAGATAGTGAGTTAGCAGAATATTTATCTACTGCCACAGATACTAACGGTCAGACTCAGTGACACACACACAAAAAGACAACCAAAAGAAAACAGTGCTCACTGTTCAGACAGAGATGCAGTTCCTCGTGTATGTATAACATTCAATAAAATAAGGAACATTAACTATAACAAGTTCAACTCTAACATTTCCGATTTACTTCTTATCTCTCACAATTAAAAAATAAAATTCTAATTAAATTGTAACTGATCTGTTACAAGGCTTGAGAAACAAACTATGTTTTAAACCAACCACTTTATAAATCATCATAGGTGCGTCAGGATTATTTACTGAGGGCGATTACTGTTACTAGCTCACTTTTACAGAGAATTTCCACTTAATATTTTTTATTTTTACAGTCTTGTGTGTTGTGGTTTAACAGCAACTCGTTAAGTGATGATTCAGTTTGAAAACAGGCGCCAGAGCCAATCACGTCCCAGTGTTTGCTCACCGGGCTCAGGTAAACCACGCCTCCCGCAGCACCTGAGGGCGCAGGTCAGCCCTGTGCTGATGTGATCCGCATTACTTCAGCTCTGACAGGAGGCGACGATGCAGCGAGGCCCGGTACAGCTGAGCCACTTTTTACTGTGGCTGCTTTTTGCACACGCATCTGTGGACTTACCCATGTGCAAAGAGGTGAGGAGCACTGTTAGAGACATTATGAATAACAATCAGAGCTAAATTTCTCACAGGTTTCAGCTGTTCCTATAGTAAAAAGTGCATTGGGCTTGTTGATGAGAAATCCTTCAAAATATCAAAATTGTAGCTGTTATGTGTAAAGAGATGTGAGATGATTTGCATTTAAGTTCAGCTTGCTGTGCAATGTGGATTTGTTCTATCTGAAAACCTAAATATTAATTATTTAATGCAACATTTTTAAACATTTTGAAAGTTAGGTAACCTAAAAACAATGTGTGTTCTAAATGTGTACTTTTGCTTTTTCAACTTTAAAATGAAATACAAATGAAGAAAAAACACATATAGTTTCTGTAGTTTCTATAGTATTTAATTTGGCACAAAGTGACAGAATTTGTTGTACGGGACTGTTGAAAACCCTCTGGCTTCCTTCACATATTGCGTGTGGGAAATGAACATATGTTTCCTTAGCAGGTGTTTACTTACATTAGTCACTCAGTTCTGCTCACGTCCTTGTCATTATCATATATCGGTTACTTGTTTTACCAGAACATCCATAATCGTCTGCTGTTCTCTCCTCAGCTTTTTATATCTGTCTTCAATTTTGCATAACAGTGTTGTTTGATAATAGTCAAAATTCTTCTTTTTATCACCATACTTTGCACATCAGCACAGTGTGTGTGGAATTAAGATATGTAAAGGAAAATTCAGGACTAGAGACCTGCAGGCTTAGTGAGCTTATAAAGGTTGATTTGTAGTATCTACACACCAGGTGAGTTTGTTTCCCAGACAGCACGTTGACCATGAGGCGCTGCGGTCATGATGTCCAGTTGCCTTGGTTTCCTCATATTTGTTTAAAGTAGCGACTAAGCTTCAGTACATCCTCCAGTATGTTGCATTTTACATCAGATCCTCCCACTCAGACTCATGTTAATCTGATATCCTTAAAACACAGGTAATGAAGCAGCTTTAATGGAAAACACAGGCTCACAGCTGCTACTGCTGCTACTGTGTTTCTGTTAACCATTAATCCCAGAAGGTTGTGTGTGGGTTTGAATTAGTCTGTTGAGTGACCTTCCTGGGAATATTAGAGCCTCCTATTGACCAATTACTTAATCTCAAGATTAAACTGTGTGCTTGCTCAGTATTCATGACTTTTTTCTTGAGGTGTTATATCAACAAGATTATGTCACACCCCAAATAGCAACATTAAGGGTGGGATGGTGTTTGTCAGTCACCTGCTGTAAGTGTCTCGAAAAGGTGTCAAAACCTGACAGACAAATACAGCCAAAGCTGAGCGCCAGTGCTCCTGCTGTCTCTGCATAGTGGTAAAATCCTGTGACCACACTGTTTACAAAAGGGTTGGACTAATCAACATTTCTCCCCTCGGCTAAGTAAATAAACCCTCAAGGCGCAGAGCTGCAGCACATCCTTGATAAGTGAGATTAAAACAACAGGTGAGACGGCCTGCCTGGCAAATATTAGTCTCGCCTTTTATTTGGAAAAGAGGCTGGTCTGGTTTTGGGGAAGAATCCCAGAAGTGTAAAACAATCTCCTTAACAGGAGCATGGTTCCCTTTTCACATGAATAATGGCCTCCTTTCCTCTGTCCTCACACCTATGTTTTGTCCCTGCAGTCAGATTATCACTTTGAGTACACAGAGTGTGACGTACTCGGGTCTCGATGGAGAGTGGCGATTCCCAACAAAGCTGAAACATGCACCGGCCTCCCAGATCCAGTCAAAGGCACTCAATGCAGTGAGTGTCCTTCTCTTACATCTCATTATATACATTTTCTGCAAGTCTTCAGTCTGTATTGTAGCTTTACTATGTAAATAACAGAATCTATCTCTTCATTTACATGTCTTCCACATCTCCATGACACCTCTCTAATGTGTGCACATTGTCTGTTGTTGTTGTCCTCTTGTAGATTTCTCCTGCAAGGAAGGGGAGTTCCTCAACATGCAGTCGCAGCAGTGCCAGAAGTGTGCTGCAGGCACCTACTCTCTGGGCACCGGCGTGGCCTTTGATGAGTGGGACAGCCTGCCAACAGGTTTTGTCACCCATGGCGTAAACACTAATGGGGGCCACGTCCACACAGACTGCTCCAAGTTAGTATAAAGCTCACTTGCTTTATTTGAAATGACAATTTATTTCATGTGTTTTGGTTGCTGCCAATTTCTGATGGTCTGCTGATATTTTTCTAGCTCCACCTGGACACCGAAAGGTGATTATATAGCTTCAAATACAGACGAGTGCACTGCTACACTGTCCTACGCTGTGAACCTGAAGGAAGCTGGAACTGTCTCCTTTGAATATTTCTACCCTGATTACAGCATCTATTTTGAGTTTTATGTAAGTACTGTTTTTTATACATTTTCTCAGCGCTGTATGCCTTCATTAGAGATGACATAAAAATAAGCAGGGAGAGAGAGGATGAATCAAAAACAACAAAGGTCTCTGATTGCACTTGAATTTACAACATTGTGGTTCATGGTTAGGGTCTTAACTCCAAAGCATCCCATTGTTAGTGTTTGTAAATGATTGTTGCTGATAAATTGGCTGTTTTAAGGGTAATATTTGTTAACCTCTGGTTTGTATATCACCCTCCTGTAGGTACAGAATGACCAGTGCCAATCTACTGACTCTGAAAACCGGGGGATGAAGATCTCTCAGAACAATTGGAGCCAACACATGGTGTGTCCATGTGTAACTTTCGCTCTTTGTGACACCAGCTGGCATCTGATTGTCATTTGCTAGAAGATTTTGACGTTCACTTTGTGTCTGCTCCTCTCTTTTGTTCTTGTCTCATTTTCACATTAACCCTGCGCAGGTTCAGTTGAAGAGCGGCAACAATGTGCTGTATTGGAGAACTGTTACGTTTGCTCTGCAGGACAGCACCGTCAAGCCTGTGCTGTTAAGAAACATTGCCATCTCAGGTAGATTAATGCATGAAGTGTCTTTGACTAGAGCAGCTTGTTCCATCCTCAACTACTTTTTTCTGTTAATGATTACAAGTTGATTTATGGTTTTCTTCCAGGGGTGGCCTACACATCAGAGTGTTTCCATTGTAAGCCTGGCACCTATAGTGCAAATCCAGGATCTGCCCACTGTTCCCCCTGCCCTGCTGATTCCTATTCCAACAAGGGCGCCACTGTTTGCCATCAGTGTGATTCAGACAAATTTTCAGGTAAGCATATTTACATTTCTAACGCTCTGTCCACGAAGGTCAGTCATAGCTATGAGCATTATCCATTATCTTGACATAATTGTAGTAGATATTTCTAAAGTTATACCCATTACGTATTTGCATGTCTACACACACACACACACACACACACACACACACACACACACACACACACACACACACACACACACACACACACACACACACACACACACACACACACACACACACACACAGGTAATCTGCATGCAAATACTACATTTACTGCTTAAGTAGTTACAGTGTGTGTGAGGTTTGTCTTATCGCTGGATCTTAATGTGAGCTGTGTGTTTTTTTTAGAGGCTTAGCTGTGTTATTTTTTGCAGAGGCCGTTTCAGGGAGCTGCAAAGCAAGACCTCCATGTAACGACAGTGACTACTTCTACACCCACACACCATGTGACGCTGAGGGAAAGGTACTGTAGAAAAATGACTCCATGTTGTTGCAGGTTCAGTAGAGGTGAACGCAGCATCAAAGCTGCAACCATCTGGTGCAACTATTAGGTTTCCTTGAATATAAATTGCCTGGGGTTGATTGTGTTTGCCGCTGGTGGCTTCTTTCATGTATTCATGTCTGTGTGTCTCAGACCCAGCTCATGTACAAGTGGATTGAGCCCAAGATCTGCAGCGAGACTGTTAAAGGAGCGGTAAAGCTGCCAGCATCAGGAGAGAAGCAAACCTGTCCACCATGTAACCCGGGATTCTTTGTCACCAACTCCTCCGCCTGTGAACCCTGCACCAGTGGTTTATACTCCAATGGGACAGGTGCAGAATCAGTACACTCATTATTCTCCAGCTTACATGCCTGATAGAATTATGTTTGTAGTTACATACATACTATATGTAATTATCAAAGATGATAATTAATTGACGCTCAACAGATTTTATTAAAAGCTAAACTTTGTGCTAAAAGGAGGCCAGCAAGAGTTTCCACAGTAACTTTTTGGCAATAAAGTCTTGTAAAAATCAAAACTGATCAGATTTCATGTATGCAGATTGATACATTTAATAAAGTATATGAAACTGTAATCCAGCCCAGACATAAATTATGGAAACAAACTGTACAGTGACTAGAATGAGGTATTCAGCAAAGCCACATAATCTTGTAAAAACGACAAACTGACATAAGTGAAAGAAATCACTTGAAATCCTGAACTGATGTTACACTGACAGTTAAGAGTTTGTACCTGTTCAAAAAAAGCTATAAAACATACATTATTCAATCACAGCTTGTGCCAAGTGCCCTGTTGGCACAGAACCAATGGTGGGCTTTGAGTATAAATGGTGGAACACGATGCCGAGCAACATGAAGAGCTCCATCTATCGCAGAGAGTTCAGCGACTCCGACCACAACACAGGTGAGAGAGTTTACCAAAATGTCTGTGTACACAGTGTAGAATAGAGGAGATATGATAGCAAATAGTATAATAACCTCAGATAAGAAATGAAAATCATCACAGTCAAAATAATTAGCCAAAACAGCCAGAGATTGAAGGATAGCACAGATAAAAATGAAAAACAAAAACAATTAAGATCTTGTAAAATGACACACAAAACAGCTTCAGATTTGTTTTTAACTAAATGTCCAAAAGCTAGTAAATAGAACTTACATATTCAGCCTTAGCATTAGTTACAGTAATACTTTTATTAATTAATACTTTTAATCCTTATGTATGTTAGAGAAAATTATTTTAGATACTCATACTAGTTTGGCCAGTGGTGTTTCAAATCAAACGCATGGCCGCTTCAGATATTGTACATGAGTCTGTGTATGTGGTGGTAAGAATAGCATTTGAGTATAGTACTGACCCTCATTTGTAATGACAGCATGGGAGGTGGCTGGAGAGTACGTCTACACCACCCCTGGGGATCAGGACACAGACTATCAGATGCTCACACTCAGTGTCCCTGGATACAGGTGAACTCAGACATTTCTTTGAGAGGAATTACACATAAATTTCTCTCTCCATATATTTACTCTATGACCTAAATTTGGGTTCAGATGGGATGGGATTTTTGTAGTTTAATGAAATGTCATATGTCTCCACAGGCCGCCTCAGTCCATGGCAAAAGACAGTGAAAGGACTGAACAATCTCGCATCACCTTCGTCTTTGAGACAAAGTGTTCAGCTGACTGCAAATTATTCTTCCTGGCGGTGAGAGAAATATTTTTACTTTTGTTGTCACGTGTATGTTTCAGAATGAAAACATATAAAGATGTTAAACTTGTGTGAGTACATGAGGTGAGCGTTATTTCTCTGCAGGGTTATAATCAGTGGAATAATGAAGTGGTGGAGCAGTGGAAAGGCACCAACAGGAAACAGTCGTACTCCTACCTGATTCAGAGCAACAGCACCGTCAGCTTCACCTGGACATTTCAACGAACAGAAGAATTTTCTATGGTGAGAGATACAACAACTCATCACTCAACAAGTCATCACTCTTCACTTTTAAATGAATAGGTTTAAATGTTTTATTGTTATTCATCCTTTTCTTCACACTTGACATGCAGCTCCAGGGTTCAGTGGAATTCATGTGGAATAAATCCTTGTTCAAGTAATATAGCCAAAGCCAAATCTAACATAGTGCAGTTCTCTTGATCTTATAGTTTTATATTTCTTGATTTGTACACTTAAAAAAACAAAAAACATCTATACTTCATTATATGCTTGTCTCTCTTCTTCATTTTCTTTACTTTCTTCTGTAAAGCACTTTGTAAGTGCTGCCTTTAACATTTTTAAGTTACAATTTGATTTCTGAATCCCCTCTTTATGTCTCATTGTGGCTAGTAAATGTGGAAACAACCACAGTAAGATGTAAGAGGAAGCCAGAAATGTTAGCCAGAGACACAAAAAAGGTGGATACACAATATTTATGGTATTTAACGTTTTTATGATGATTTATATGATAAATGAGGAATTGCAAATTAAATTAGCAATTAACACTTGGAGGTAATGGCTGTAAATATTTAAAATCATCACTAGAATTTGTTATGACAAAATAATCATGGCTGATTTGTTGAGTGTTTTCACACTTTGACAGAGGACAGTTGGTTTGACCCTCAATTATTTCATCAAACTCCAGGGGGCAGTCTAGAGCTTTCTGTCCACTATGAAGAAAAGCCGGATGACTAATAAGATAACTTTTGTATTAAATGAGAAATTAGTAGAGAATGGACTTCAAAAATTCCTTTGAGCTTCACTGTGTGTGACGCAACACAGATGGTGAACGATAACTAATGCTTTTCTTCATTTTCTCTTCCTTCAGGAGAGGAAGTACAGCGCTGATGTTGCAAAAATCTACTCCATCCACATCACCAATGTGATCGGAGGTGTGGCCTCTCAGTGTCGCCACTGTGCAATGAGGTCTGCCGCAGCCAGCTCCGCCTGTGTCCCCTGCCCACCAGGACACTACATGGTCGGGGGGGCTGGAGTGTGTAAGAGCTGCCCGCCAAACACCTTCATCAGAGCTGAGCTGCCTGTTGGTGAGGACGCCTGTGTTCAGTGTGGCCCGAACACTAAGAGAAACAAGGTATTGCACAGGGGTGTGTTTGACTTTAGGAACTTAGACTTGTGTTGTGACCTCAGTATTTCTGAAATCCTAGCTGCAGCACTGAATGTGGATCTATACCTGTGATCACTTTATTAGGTAAACCTGTACAATCTACTGCACCCCAATACAATTCATCTCTTAAGTACTACGTTTATGAAGCTTATATATTTTTAGTTTTTGTTGACACTATAAGAAAGTGTTAATTCTACTCTGTGTTTGCTGTCAAAGTCGTAATGGTGGTGGTGGTGTTGTATTCGTGTGTCAAATATTTTGTCACCCTGTCATGTCTCCATCTTTCAGGCCCGCACAGCTTGTCTCAGTGACTGTACATTGGACATGCACACGAGCGGAGGAGCCCTACTGCACTATGACTTCTCTCTTCTGACCAACGTCACTGACTTCCACAGCAGCCCCAGCTTCACCAACAAAGGCCTGCGATATTTTCATCGCTTTAATGTGGGTCTGTGTGGGAAAGAGGTGAGAAGCTGCAGTCCTGATGACTTTTCTTTTTGTAAAAATGTAGTTTCACTTACGTTTTAACCCGCTGTGTTTATCTTGCAGGGCCGGGCGCTGGCTACCTGTGTGGATAATGTGACAGAGAGCCAGAGAGAGGTCAAAGGTTACGTTTGCCAGTCAACTGTGGTTCCCTCTGACATCAGGAGTGAGAGTGTGGTGTCGTCACAGCCTTTCCTTATTGGTGACCAACTCATTGGTACGGACCGACTACTGAGGCATCCAGTAGTGTAAATTAGTGGATGCACTTTATTCTATTTTAAATTTTGGATAGTCATTCATGGTTCCCAAAGGATAAAACAAAAACGAAATAAGACGGTTGGGAACCACAGATTTACACTGTGTGCAAGTCTTATATCAGATGCTACATGTCTTCTCATTCTGAAGGTATAACCACTGACATGACCCTGAACAGTATCTCCTCTCCAAAATGGCTGTTCCCCGCTGCATCCGGCCTGCCAGATGTCATATTTTATTACAAGTAAGTAATATCACACATTTTTATTTATTTTCATTTGTTTCACACAACCATTGTGGTGCTTTCAACTACATATTTTACTTGCAAATATCTGATGCTGGAAGTTTGATCAATTGTTACCTAATGAAATGTAGAGAATCAACATTATTCTTAAAGTAAATCATATGTTGGAACAGAAGATCTTTATTCTCCTCGTGTTTGGAATGTGTCCAGGTCTAGAGAGGCAACTCAGGCTTGTAAACGAGGCAGGTCAGCCACCATCAGACTGAGATGTGATCCCACAATGAATGTCAAAGACCACATCACACTGCCGAGGTATCTTACACTGTTACCAAGCTCAAATTTTGACAGCATTTGATTGGACACATGCTGTATTTTCAACACCCATATTTGGGTCTCTGAGGCTGAAAAGTGAACAAAACTGAGATGTTTTTTTATTGTAACTTGTAACCATCTCTCTTATCTGGTTTTCCTTGACAGTAACTGCTCAGAGGGGACGTGTGATGGATGTACTTTCCACTTTCTGTGGCAGAGCCAGCATGCATGTCCACTCTGTACCAAAAACCACTACAGGGAGATTGTCAGTGCTTGTGTCCAGGGAATACAGGTAGTTCTGCACAGGCATGGACATACTGACAAAACATTTTTTACCTCCAAAACCCTGCAAATCCATCACAGGCCCTTCCGAAACTATAAACTCAAAAACCTTAACTTTTCCAAAAATACCAATTATGTCAGACTGCATAACAGATAAATATGTATAAAATGATGTACAAGTTGTGAATATTTCACTTTAAGTACTCTAAGTGTAGATATAGTGGACAAGAACTGGAACAAGCAGAGACATGATGTTCTTCTTAACTTTTATTGGGACATTTAAGACTGAAGACCTTAAGATTCAAGTAGTTAACCAATATCTTACCAAGGCAAATAATCTTTAAATTTGTGTGTTTCAGAGAACCACCTATGTGTGGCAGCAGCCGTTGCAGTGTTACGGAGGAGAGTCCCTACCAGCCCAAAAAGTCAATGCTTGTGTGACTCTGGATTTCTGGCTCAAGTTTGGTGTTTCCACGGGAGTGATTGCTGCTGTGCTGCTCATCAGTATCAGCTGCTATTTCTGGAAGAAGACACGCAAGTGAGATGACTGAGCTTCATATTTCCTTGAATGATTCCTTAATCACCGATATATCATACTACTAACCAAGATTAAAGTTAAAACTTGACAACATCTTATTTTTGTCATCCTTTGTCGGCAGGTTGCAGTATAAGTACTCCAAGCTGATGATGACCTCTGGGGGTAAAGAGTGTGAACTGCCCGGAGCAGACAGCTGTGCAATAATGGAGGGAGAGGACGCAGAGGACGACCTCATGGACCTCACGAAGAAATCCTTCTTCACCAAAATTAAGTCCTTCTCACGTGAGGTCAGTAACTCTTCCATCAGGACACACACAGAGTTATAAGATAACTTTTCATGCTTCATGTGGTTATTGATGTGTTTTCAGAGAACATCGGATGGATTTGACTCAGTTCCACTTAAGTCGTCATCTTCACGCCAGCTAATGGAGGACGAAGACTCCTTTGATGCTGAAATCTGAAGATGAACAGATCCTCCTATCAGAGTGAATAGGAAGTGTCGACATAGATAAACAGTTCACTGCAGAGGGACGTCTCCATGAAGTCACAGGAAACAGAGATAAGCTGAAGCAATAGTTTAAGATCATGTAAAAAGTGACATTTTTATTCTGTATTACTTGTCATATTTTATGTTGCCAAACCTAATGATTAAATACAAAATCTCCATATTGGGGATATGCTGTATTTTTAAAGCGCAGGGTATATTTCACAAATGACCTAAGAACCAAACTGTGGATAAAGTTACACTTTTTGTAGACGTTTAAAACTGTACATCTTTCTGTAACTGTATTGTACATTTTTCTTTTGTCCCCTTTTGTTTTTATTATGCTGTCCTGTTTTTGTATTAGACCCATCTGTTCAGTCTTATAAAGTTATTGGGTATTGTGTGAATATGTGAACTTTTGATAATATTATCAGCTGCACCCAACATTTTCATATAATCTTGCTTTAACGTACAAACAGTTTCTACAAGAAAAAGCAACAAATGTGCATCTCTAGGAATTAAGACAACCCCCTGATGCTGCCTTCAGGTGCTCCTGAACATGAAAATGAAAATAATATCACTTCGTATAACATAATTAATAGTTTTAATACATATTGCTTTAATGTTATGTGTCTATGTTTCAGCAACTTTTACATGGAAGAATTCTGTTTTTCCACAATACTTATCTTAAATATCATATCTTGATAAAACAAACATAAGTTTGAAGATGTGGTGGAATATAATTAAATATATTTATTCTGGACTATGCAGTTTTGGTATACTTCTCGACACTTGTTGAGTTCTGAGGCATTAATGTGTAAGCAATATTATGTTGTAGTAAATGTGCTTTGTTTTATTTTGTTTTTTAATTATGATACTTTTTGCTGCATACTTCATCTGTATTTGTATATTTTATGCAATAAAAATTATAAGCAGTGCTGGAATATAACGAAATACTAAAGTTGGTAAATATTTTAAGCAATAATTTGAAAAAAATCTAACTAAATGTATTATTTACTGTGCAGTTTTGGTACCCCTGTACAAGTCTCTCAAGACTATTCTTGAGTACTTATTTTTTCTGCTACTGTGTAACTGTACCAAACTGCAATTCAGAATTAAATATTCACTTATTATTTATCTGACAGCTATTACTTAGAAGTTTTAGATTTTACATATAAAACACATGATTAGTTTATAAACTATGTTATAATATTATACTATAGATTAACTACTTAACAGTATATTGAGTAGTTGTAATGCTGCAGAATGTAATATTTATTATAATTATTTATTATATTTATTGCATTGTTGTTACTGATGCATTGACATGTAAGCAACAATGCAATATATATAGTCAAAGTGGAGTTCATTTCAATTGCTTTCTAACTTTTGAAACTTTAAATATATTTTATGCTGCATACGTCTGCATTTGTTTTATTTCTTTTCATTTAATTTTAATTGATTTATTTGACTCAAGACCATGATCATACTGCATGGGGCACAAACAGAACATACAATAATAACAAAATGATAGCACACTGCATGGCTAAAGTACAACAAGTGTTACTTAAACAATGGAAGTGGTCGTATATAAATATAATCTTCGTATACAGTGGTTTAAATCCATGAGTTTTTGAAGTCTCATTTCAAACGGCATGATTTTCAGTTACTATACTCAGCTGTGTCTCGTGTCTATTTTATCTCGCGATACTTTGAGGTGTGTTGCAAGCAGTCGTGGTGAAATCTCCGAGCAGTCTGAGCGCAGTGAGGGACAAACACGGTGAAGGTTTTTAAAAACGTGCATGCAGCTGACGAGGGGGATTTTTAAAAACATTTCCCAGTAAGACAGTCCTGTAAACTTCACATTATAGAAATTTCTCCAAGGACGACAGACATTTCATCTAGGCTCTCCTTTTTTTTTTCTTAACTCCGGGGAAAGTTGAGCTCCGGCTGCAGTCTGCAGGGCTCGGAGATCCACATCAGAGCAGAAAGTCAGGTCGGTGGTCGGCTGTCGGTTCTGCAGGAATGTCGCAGAAAGAGAGACCCAAGTTTTACCGGCAGGAGGTCAACAAGACGATATGGGAAGTCCCGGAGCAGTACCAAAGCCTGTCTCCGGTGGGCTCTGGTGCCTACGGATCCGTCTGGTAAACCACCTTTTGTGTCATTTTGTGTGTGTGTGTGTGTGTGTGTGTGTGTGTGTGTGTGTGTGTGTGTGTGTGTGTGTGTGTGTGTGTGTGTGTGTGTGTGTGTGTGTGTGTGTGTGTGTGTGTGTGTGTGTGTGTGTGTGTGTGTGTGTGTGTGTGTGTGTGTGTGTGTGTGTGTAGTTTTGTCACTTAACTTCACTCCCATTCATTTAGACGAGGCCTGCGCTGCAGAGGCTAAAGTTAGGTTAGCTTATCCAGACTGCTGGCTAACAAGGTGGAGCCACGATGTGATTTCAACAACAATAAACCCTCTTAACTTGTTTTTATATCTCATGTTATCTACTTTTAAAACGTGTAATTAAACTACACAGCTTCTTATATGTTAACTTCAGACCTGCTGCAAGAAACTGCACGGTAACGCTGACCTGCGGAACAAGTAGCAAAGAGTTTGGGACTCTTTTTTTTTTTTATCTGCCTAAAGTGAGCACATTACAATCACATAACTGACTCTTTACTACCAGTTTCTTCCAAATTGAAGCGACAGAGCCTGCTGCCAGAGGTTTATCATTCAGAAACAGATTTAACTCACATTATTAGTGTAAACTCTAATCACAATAAATGAGGAAGAGGTGAGCACATATTGTAGGATGTTGCTAATGTGTCTTGGAAAGCTCGAGAACAAATATGAACAATGTTCGACTGTCTAATTTGATATTGATGATGTGACCATGTTTGTGGTACTTGTTTGTTTTCTCCATGAGAGTATTTCATATATTTACTTTCCCCCCCCCCCACTCATTCAGATTTGGTTCTGGTTTCATCTTATTATTTCCCATCACATATCAGTGTATATGGAATATCTTACAGTTTTTGAGTGGTTTTCTCACATTTTATAAACTAAACAAACCATTTATTTATTGCAAAAATAATAGGCAATTCGTAATTGTAAGACTTGGCCTAATAAGTGCACAAAAGCACAACTTTTCGTATCAAAATATAATTATCAATGTATTTTCCAGTCAAAAGGAAAACATGATAAACTTAATAACTACACATCTTTCAGACCCGCAGTAATAAATGAATCTGCAGCACAGAATAATTCACATTTCCAGTGCAGATGAGATAATACTTGTTGATTTGTGCTCCATATTAGAGGATCTTACTGTTTAGGTGGAGTTCCTTGATGCTGCTTGGTGGCAAAAGGGTGAGCTCTCACAGGAGGTGATTAAATTGGTTGTGCTGATGCTATCTAGGACACAACATTGTAAGCGGTGCACTTGGTTTCGTGGGCAGATGTTTGTTTTGCAAATGGAAACGGACAGCTGTGCTGTTGCTGGGCAATAGGATAATCTGTTGCTGGTCAGATTACCGCTGCTCACCAGACTATATGATTGTTTTTCCCCCCCAAACCTAGTCTAGTCTTATATTGTCAGTGTTTACATGATGGACTCTGCCCTAGGTTTACTGTGTATTGATGACAAGTTTATTTATACTTGAGCTGCACAACCTGAATTAGTGGTAAAATGTTGAGATGGCAAATACCTGAATATCTTACAGTATGTCAAAAACACTAATAATCATATGTAGTTGTATTAATCAGAAATTGATTGAATTATTTGATATCAGTCGCTATTGTTTAGGGCTGCAACTAAATATTTTTGTCATTGCTGATTAATGTGTTGATTATTAATTAATGTGTTGAAACAACATTTTTAAGAATGTTGACCATAGTTTCCTGCAACCCAAGGTGACGTCCTCAGATGTTTTATTTATCTTGAACAACAGTCTAAAATTCAAAGATATTCAGTTTCATGTCATAGACGACTAAATAGAAAACAGAACATATTCACATTTGAGAAGCTGGAATCAGAGAATTGGGAAATTTTCTTCTTAAAAAAATGACTCAAAATGATGATTTGATTATCGAAGTAGTTGGAGATTAATCTAATAGGTGTCAACTAATCCATTAATCAGCTTATTGTTTCAGCTCTAATATTATCCATACTTGACTATCATTGTAGTAAAATGTGTGAAACCATCAAAGCAGTCGATATCTGTGTAGCTTTATTTAAATGTCCTTACTGACGCAAATCAGCCAGAGGCCTTGAGATGCTCCTTTTTTTTTTTTATTTGGGTGGCCTATTTTCACTCTCTGGAATGCATGTTGTCTTTTATGAGATTTTCCATTTAGTTTTATTCTTACTTTTACAGGGATCACCATTTCTGTGGATATTTTTTGACAGATATGCATGTATGATAGCTTGACTCATGAGCATCATGTTTTCTATTAAGACTCTGCCAAAAATAGAGATCAGGTTTGGCTGCTATGAATGGAAAACATTGGATATTTTGACCTCAACAGCTTGTGATATCGCTGCCCAGTCGCAGTGCACTCTACTCTGAGTCCCAGCAGTTGTCACAGGTGGCTGTCGAGCGGCCATGACAGTGTTTAGGTGAGCTGAGCAGGAGGAAGTGTGTGGAATGTGTTTGGATTGGAGACAGTGAGTCTTCAGAGCACCTAACAAACTGCAGGCAAGGCTGCACCTAATCTGCTGAGAGATGACATTTTCTGCTGATGTCGCTCTTTCCTCAGCCTTTAGCAGCTCTTACTGTACCTAATTTGTTTTTTTGAGAGCAAACTCAGCCCATTCTGAGCATTGTAAAACTGTTTTTCTCATCTGCTTACAAATGACCTGGCTGCTTTTTTGAGGTTCATTTCAAGTGGTTTATCACTTGATTGTTATCACTTGTTGTTCAGCATGTGTTAAAAAGTGCAAGTGTTGGTAACAAATACAAGTATATTTATTATTGCAGAGTTTTATGCTTCAATATTGTCACACTTTTTTCACAGTTCTGCTTATGATATGAAGAGTGGCTTGAAGATTGCTGTGAAGAAGCTCTCTCGTCCATTTCAGTCCATCATTCATGCAAAGAGAACATACAGAGAGCTGCGGCTGCTTAAGCACATGAAACATGAAAATGTGAGTCAACTTGTTTCTCTTCCCCTATCTCGTGTGAAATGAACATAAAATGTCTGCTTATGCCACGCCTCTCCATGTGTGGTCTTTAAACAATTCCGGTCAATCAAAGTCTTATTTGCATGACTCATTGTTATTTGGGGTGCTGATGTGATTGTGATTTTTTTATTTATTTTTTTTGCAGGTGATCGGACTCCTGGATGTCTTTAGTCCTGCTACCTCTCTGAAGGAATTCACCGATGTGTAAGTTGAATGTGTTTTTTTTAATAATGATGTTTACTCCACCTTTTCCTCACAATGGCCCTTTGCTTGGGGTCAGGGTGTCACCTCAGCAACAAGTTAAACATCAGCACTCAACAAAGTGCTGCCTGTAGTTTCTCAGCAGAAGACACTCATGACTGGGAAGCACCTGGAGGTGGGCCAGCAGCCTGAAATCACTGGAACATTTCTTAGATCATTCGGCCTGTTAGTTATTCACTGTCTGCCTGCAGAGAATTATTTCACCACCAGCTTCCTTCCCTTTGTTTCCTGATTTCTGGCTTTGTGAAACAGAGTGTAGCTGCTCTGCTGTTCAGACACAGGTACTTATTGTTTGTTGATGTTGAAAGTTGTTAGAAATGGGAAGTGGACAACTAGACAATGACGTGTCCGCTGCCTCCCCCGTCATGTGTGGAATGTGAGACTCTTTCTCTTCTCTACACACCGAGTGACTTTTATCAAGATCAAATCACAATGAATTTCAGTCGACACTCGGCACAAGTATGTGTCTCAACTGAGCACTTGAAATCCAATTTATCTTACCCCTGTCCATTTAACTTTATACATTACTGTATGGAAAATAATCCCCTACATTTGACTCATCCTAAATGTTTTAGAGCAGTGGTGGAGTGGGCAGTGCAGCAGCCATGGACCCACTTCATATCTAAGGCTTTGGTCATCAGTATTGGCAGCATTATTCTAATACCTAACATGCCTATAATTCAGAGTGGGAGGAAACCTACATGAATATGTTCTAGTTTAGTTTAGTCTTTTAGTTTCAGGCGAGGCAACAGTGCTCTCTGGGAAGTTTTTTATTTTATGCAATCTGTATCAGGATATGTTGTCTGGATGAGGAAAAACATGTAATGCAAGGTGCTGTCACTTACATTGAAACTGCATTATTAAGAGATCTTCTGTCAGTGTGAACAGGAGGAACGATTACAGCAAGAAAAACCTGTTTTAAATGTTCATTTGGGCTCCTGACTGTCTATCCTGTAAGCATTCACGGCCAAGAAAATGAATTCACAGCATTGCCTACCTTGAGCTGGGTCGTGCCATGTTTGTTGACAAGTCCGCCAGCCTCACTTAGCTAATTTGCATATTGAGATCTGCTCAAAGTGTTGGTGGAATCAAGATAATAAGAGCACTTATCAACACTTGATCTAAATGTATGTGTCAGATGTCACTATCCAGGTACAGATCACATGTTAATGCAGGATGTAAATGGGGCCATGAACAGTGCAGAGTTAAATAGTACTGGGGCTGCTTCAGGGATGTGCCGACATTCCAGGGATTTCCCCTGAGGACATTGTTTAGGCGTTTAGGTATTTGCTGTGTGAAGGATCACGTGTGCTGTTTTCCCACTAAAGGTTAATATTCTTTCAAGTTTCCTGGTTGTCAGAGATGGTGCACATGATGGAAATCCAGGCATTACATATCATCTCTGGCAGTCATCCAGAGTTTTATTATGCCTCCACACTGGCGACAGCCATGGCTGAAGGTATTATGTTTTAGGGTTGTCTGTCCCTCCGTCTATCCCATCCTGATGAACGTGATATCTCAGGAACGCTGTGAGGGAATATCTTAAATTTCTCACAAATGTCCAACTTGGACTCACGGATGTACTGATTAGAATCTGATTTTAGTCAAAGGTCACTGTGACCTCACAAAACACATTTTGGGCCAAATTAAAGAATTCATACGCTAATTATGATAAAGTTTAACAGTCTAAGTGAAGACAGCATGTTTCTCACTATAAGTTATTCACTGGAATCATACATGTCAATATAGTGATGACTTTCATTTTGAATACAGACATGGATGTAGTCTGCAACTGCAGAGGTGGTATATTAAGTTTCATAAAAGTATAATAATTAAAAATGTTTGTAGAGGTGGTGTTTCAGAAAACCCTGCATCAATGTTGCACTGTATATGACCCTTTGACTGCTCTGGTTGGTTTTCAGGTCCGTTCATGCCTATATTAAGAGCTGTCCACTGTCAGGTCACAGAACATGCATTTTAATGCAAAGTGTGAAAATTTCTTCGGACGTTGACAGCTGGAGCTGATCAGAGAGTTGTAATGTGCTCAACTTTGCCTCTGCTCCCCAGTCATCTCCCTGAATAGCCTCTCTTTCTCCTGTGCAGTGTGCAGCGCTGCTTTGCTGCTTGACCTTTTCGCATTTGACATGAAATTGAGCTGTAATGAGAGGTGATATATTTTGTGAATGAGATTTTTTTTTTTTTTAATTTGCAGAAAGGCATTAAATATTGCAGATCTGAGCATTACTATGCAGAGAAATGTGCTGTAACTCTCTGACACTTTGAGCAGTGGTGACTGTCTGCTGTTGAAATGGAGAGCTGTCCTCCTAAGGTGCCCCTCCCTCCTCCCAGATTAGCATAATGTCATGGAGGACTGAAGGCAATACAAGGTCATTAATAGGCGGTGCGCGAGCCTGAGCTCGTGGCTAAAGGAAAAACAGGGAGAGAGTAGGTGGACGGTGTAAACATGCTCATGCTGTGAAGTTTTCTCTCTCACTGAATAGGAGAATAACTGCCGAGTCACAGGCTATATATTGTTGGCATAGGAGCAAATATGGCTGTCTTTATCTTCACATCTGCTGGAACACTGGAAAGGTTCTGCAAGCAGTGTGATTACTGGGAAACATCTCAGATATGCAGGTGCTGTAAATGTGGTTCCCCTCCGCTCTAAAAATACAGACTGAGTCACAGCCCTGTGGTAAGACTCCTCAAAGCTCCAGCCTTGCTCCTGTTTCTATAAGAGATGGGAAAACAGAGGTCACTATTTATATCCCTTTTTTTTCCAAGGCGGGTGAACTTTTGGAGAGTGTCCGTGTCCCTGTGCGCCTCTGAGAACAAGTTCAAGCGCAACCAGGTGCTATTTTAAGGCCATGCTCTGCGCTGTGTGAGAATAGAAGAGTATTCATAAAACGGGTATTTGCTGAGCAGCAGACTTGACGAAAGAAGCACATGGCTCTGTGTATTTTGGCTGCAAAAGTGCCACTGTAGCATCCTGCTCTTGCTTCTTTCTAAGTGCTGTTTGGGAATTATATACAGCTCTGGGATTAGATTTGAATTATCCACAGATGCAGCCCCATTAAACCCATTTATCTATGTGTGTTGTTAAACGACATTCCATTTGTGAAGGGCTTGGCCTCTCGGTGTCTCTGTAGAGAAACGGGACATAAAAGAAGTAGCGGCTAAATCGGTTTAAGCTCATATTGCCATATTGGAAATTAGTTTCTGACTGCAAATAATTCTGGGAAAAATGTTTGGAAGAGCAAATGCATTCATTTATATCCATCTGGCATTTTATGAAGTGTGAAAACATTGGCATGCGCTCTGATATTTGCGACTAATTAAACTGACGGTCATCTTTTCTGATTGCCAGGTATCTTGTGACTCATTTAATGGGGGCTGATCTCAACAACATAGTGAAATGTCAGAAACTCACAGATGACCACGTGCAGTTCCTTATATACCAGATAATCCGAGGGTTAAAGGTGAGGTTATAAAGCTGTTCTGCTAACATTCATGTTTGACACATTTATTTACAATGGTTTATACATTGTACTGCAGTGTTAGTGAGGATAATTAATACATATCTAAACTGATGATGTAATTTAATACCTATGTTCTCCTCCGTCTCTCCCAAGTATATCCACTCAGCAGACATCATTCATAGAGTAAGTGCCCTGTTGTAATTCATCCATGAAATAAAAAATGTCACTTTGTCCGTAACGCAGTTTGGAGAAGAAAAAAAAGTGTGTCAGGGTTTATGGCAGCTTCCAGTTGGCATAGCCTGACTTGTGCAAACAGTGAAGGGAAAGAATGTCGTAAACAGGACATGTTAATGAAGTAATGTTTTTTTATCTCAAGAATAGACAGATAGTTTCATTCATGAAAAGTAGATATAGTAAAGTCATTCAAACAGATATAGTGCATGTCTATGAGTATGCTAATACTTAAATTATACAAATTCACATTTTCCTGCCTTCAGGATTTGAAACCTAGTAACCTGGCAGTGAATGAAGACTGTGAACTGAAGGTGAGTGCGCTGCTGCATTTATTTTAAAATGTGATTTCATCCTGAATCTGCCCAGAGTGGCAAATGTGAACATTTTACAAACAAACGATTCTTTTTTTAACATAAATTGCTGTCAGATTTTGGACTTTGGTTTGGCGCGGCACACCGACGATGAGATGACCGGCTACGTGGCCACCCGCTGGTATCGTGCCCCAGAGATCATGTTGAACTGGATGCATTACAACATGACAGGTAGATGACATCCAAAAGGCTTTCTGCCTCTATACATCATGACAGAAGAGTTGAATTTTGTGCTTTTCTGTCTTTCAGTGGATATCTGGTCAGTGGGGTGTATAATGGCAGAACTTCTCACTGGAAGAACTTTGTTTCCTGGCACTGACCGTATCCTTTTAATTTACGTAACAAATCAAGCAAGCTAAACACTCACTGACATTGTTATGGTTCTGATTTATGATGCTTACATATTGTTTTTATATGCCAGCACAGTAGCAGAACCTGATCTGCAATGCTTCTCCTCTCTGTCCTCTAATGAAAACCTGCTTTTCTGCTTTCTTTTTCAAACACGACACTGCCTGGGGAGTTTTTGCTTTTGTTTTTTTGTTTAAAAGTGTAGCGCTGTTTGTACCTGTCTCCATACTTCCTTCTGGCCTGACACATGCCCTTCGCTATTGTTTCACTGGCGTGCTTCAACTCTTCCTCACTGTCAGTATGTATCGTTGGCTTGGGTCCATCTGCCTGCACCACAGCCAGCCGTTCTATGAGCCTATCAATCTGCAGTGTCTGTGCTTAGAGTCGTGTTTATCTTTCTCTCCCCCTGCCAGTGTTTTCAGACTAATGACTGAGCTTGTGAGTAGATGCAAAACACGGCTGTCCTCTGCCTCCACTATTTTCCTGTCATTATAAAATTCTCCCACAGTGTTCACATTTCAGAGACTTTTTCTGCTCTTTTCTGTGCAGATGTGCAGTATGTTTAGGTCTGCTGTTTTGACCTGTCTCGTGTGTGAAATACAAAAGTAAATGCAGAGGAATTTAATTATCACACATGATTCCTAAAGTTTCACAAGGAGGATAAAGACTAACAGGTCAAATCACAAGTTCTCCCTTGTCCAGCGTCTGGTCTTCCTTTACCGTGTGCTGGTAGACATTGATCAGTTGAAGCTAATCATGCTGCTCGTCGGAACACCCGGGCCCGAGCTCTTGATGAAAATATCTTCAGATTCTGTGAGTTCACAAAGTTATGCAAGGTTTTTGTTTATTCTCTAACCAATATTCTGCTCAAACTTGCCAAATCTGCTGTGCAACAACTCCACGTATCTGTTACCTCATTGACAGCATGTTTTCTTTGTGGGTTTGTAGTAACATGTAAGACTTTCTGCCTCTTTAACCAAGTAAATAAAATTCTGTTTCCTGTTGATCGAGCTCACTGACTTTAATGCAGACTATGGTGTTGCTTCTGTCCTCTAAATCTCACAATCCCTCATTTAACTATTCTTGTCACATCTGGCTTCAAAGCTTTTCAACATAACATTGCAGTGCATCTGATGCGTTGAAATTGAGAAGCAGCTTTTTAACCAACTCTGCCCTGTCGCTATACTCCCCTTGACACAAGCTTCATAGATATAAACCAGCTTCAGCAGATAATGCGTCTGACAGGAACGCCCCCAGCATCTCTAATAAGCAGGATGCCGAGCAAGGAGGTGAGCGGGATCAGATGCTTTCTGAAGAGACAGCAGAGCAGCGGTATGAAGGCCAGACCTGCTGCTTTGCACTGTCCCTTTACTTATAAAGCAACACAGCTCTTAGCTCAGTATATTGTGTTAATGTCAACAGTGTTTCATACATCCATTCACGAAATATTAAAAGTAGCAATAGATCCAAATTATAGTTCATCTTAGTGTAACACATTGTCTGAAGTGATCAAGCAAGGAGTTATTAGCCACTCCAATGAAATCACAAGGCTTTAAATACTATGACTTTGGGATGTAAGTAGTCTGCTAGTTTTGTTTTTCAGGTTAATCACAGTAATTATGGCATGTGACACGCTTGTTTGCTGCATGTAATTGTAGCAGCAATTGCCACAAGAAACTCTTAACCTATCTTGTAAATGCATTTCAGAATTAAACCTGCACACTGAGCAACAGCAAGGCTTACTGTCGGTGATCACAGTAGGCACTAACAGCACTATGTGTGTGAAAGATGCTTCCCTCTGTGGTTTTCTTTGTTTTTGTCTCACGTTTCTTGAAACTTGCCTCCTTTCCGCTCTTATCTTGTTTTTGTGTAATTCATCTCTGATTTTTCATTTTAAGTGATGAGTCTGCAAAGTAAACTTTACAGTTATACTGAGAAGTGTTTTTGTTGTTAGTCCTCAGTCACACAGAATATGAAGACAGCAGGGTCTTTTTTTGCAGAATACTTAGGGCTCATTCTTCTTTTTCCAAAGCAAATCTGAATTTGTTTTTTTTTCTTTTATTGAAAACGATATTAAAATATAATACAAGACATCTTGCTGTTGCTAGGCAACATCAGGAATGTCAGTCGCTTGCTGTAAGCTGCACATAGATATCAATGGCAGCTGTGTAAGTTGTGTAAAACACTGAGAAACAAACACATGTAAAAACCTAAACTTAGCTTAAACTTCAAGTGCCTCACTGGTATTTCTCAAGAAAGTTGGTGGTTTTTATTTATGTTGTGTAATTTCAGATTAAATAGTCATCTGATCGGTAACGAGAACTGCTCCTTGTCATAGGAGGAACTTGTTTACTGTAAACGCCACTGATCAGCGTCATCATGCAGGAGGAAACCGGAAATTACTGAACTAACTGGTGCATGGTGATGACAAAAAATATGTTTTTAAAGTAATTTTAAACCATTCTAAAAAAAATCAGCTATTATTTCCTCTTAACATTTGTCAAAAACTTCAACAATGAGCGTCAAGTATACTGTAGAGGGGCCAAGCTTTAAGACCAGCATATGCAGTATACTCTTGGTAGCAGTAATACACATTGAGGGTTATGGGATACAGTACAGTCACATCTGTAGATAGAAATGTAATAAGTGAGTAGCAGTGAATTGATGCATGTAGCCATGAAATGAATTATGCAACAGGCAGTACTGAATGTGTGCGACATGTTGCTGCTCTTGGGAAGTTGACATGTGATTTACTGTTATGCATTTTCCCAGGCCAGGAATTACATCGGCTCCTTGCCAAACATGCCCAAGAGAAATTTTACTGATGTATTCATTGGTGCCAACCCACAAGGTAAGACCAGAAGAATCAGACTTTCCTCAGTAGGAGCTGTATGGTAAAAGGCCTTTGAACTGTAATTATTTTTCTTTAAATGTCTGTTACATGGTTATTCATGGATCATAGACTGTATTAGATTCAGCTCTGTTAACTTGTTTTGAAGCTGTGGACCTCCTGGAGAAAATGCTGGTTCTGGACACCGACAGGAGGATAACAGCAGCCGAGGCTCTGGCCCACCCTTACTTCGTTCAGTACCACGATCCAGATGATGAGCCCGAGGCTGACCCGTACGACCAGAGCTTTGAGAGCCGTGAGCTGGAGATTGAAGAGTGGAAACGTATGTCATTATGCTACACCATAATTCTAATACTTTGTACTTATGTAAAAATGGAAATAGAAAAGAGGAACCTTTCAACTATTTGAATTTCATAACATGTTCTCATTTCTTACAGGATTAACCTACGAGGAGTTGTGTAGTTTTGAGCCACCTGCCTTTGACGAGGATGACATGGAATAATGAGAAGTGCTTCACACATCGACCCCGGCATCCGACAATTTTTAACAACCTCGTACATATGCATTATTACTCTCAGACACACACGTATCAGAGTGCCTGCCAGCGGCATTATCAGTCTTTATTAATCGACAAAACGTGCTCCATGTTTAGCTCTTGTAAGGGGATCATTACCAGCATACGGAGGAAGGAAGAGATTATTATTCTTATTTATGAACCACTAATGTTGATGGTCTGTTGCTGGGAAAGGTCACTTCTTTCCAATAGCTGAAATAATTTTATATTCATCAGATTTTGTTTTTTAATTTTATTTAGACTTTGATGACTCATCACTGTGACACTGAGATGCTGAAACACCTGGACCTATAGCTGTGCTATTTTGTGTTTTAAATTTTCTATTGAGTAACTTATGAATAAGCTTTTTGTGTCTATCAATTGAAAAAGGAATATGCTAGTCTGCCACTCACCCTGCCAAGCTAACAGATACAGCACTGGGTCACGTGTATTTGTAAAGCGGTTTCTGATCCTGTTATCACCATTATTGTTCCTATATTTAAAAAGAGATGACATTGAAGGGTTTCATATCTGTGACAGAAGTAGATTTTATATTTTTATGTGTTTGACAATTTGAAAATGTGCCTGTTCTGTGACGTCACTGATCTGAAGTGCTCATCAACAGGATATTACACATTTTATTTTGATAGTTTAGTTGCTGTGTCAGGTCTGTTAGGAGATAAAATGAAAGCCCTTGAGACTCTTAGACATATTTTGGCTACACAGAAGAATCTGAGCCTCTGCTGTTAAAGGATGGTGCTGTTCACCACCTAAATAGGAAAAAATAATATTCATGGCGACACGCACTCCGCTCCAAAATATGTAAATATCTGTGCCATATTTTTAAAAGAAATCTTTGTGATTACTTTTTGTGGTTATCTTATTAAGCAATCACTTTTAGCATGTACATCAGTTTAAAGACTTTGTGTGTCTGTGAGAGTGTGTTTACAGGAATTTTAATTGTCGTGCTAAAACCTCTAATAGAAATACTGCTTAAATGTGTAAAAGAGGGATTTCAGATGTATTTATACTTTGTGGAGGTGGTATTTATAAACAACAATCGAATGATCCCTTAAACTATTTTCAGTCCAGCAGAGTAACTACTATCTTCAGTCCTTTGTTTAACAAATAAAGACTTATTTTTAAGAGACACACATTTTCTTTTTATTGTCTCAACAGCATGTTGACTTTATCATCTTGATATACAAAATGATTTTTATATTGGGATAAAATATTACAGTATTAACAGTTTAAATACAAGCCTTTAGTCCGCTGAGGCATCGGTGCATTGTTTCCTGTTTTTCAGTGTTGCCTGTATTTATTTATTTTAAATATCACATTGTCAGGTGCCAGTCACATGCCTATTTAGCAAATTTTGGAACATATGACTCTAAAAACATGATGCCGTTTGTGCCCTAAATCATATTAACTTATTGACCAGAGTCCAGATGTTATCTGTTGATGTTATCTTATCCCAGATACATTTTGACACATTTGTTGTCAGATCAAAAAACAGAAATTGCATGACTGAAAGGCCAAATTTAGGATTTTGTGGTTATTTAGAAACTGTCCTCAATAAGTTTATTTTTCAACTGCAAATTGTCTTGCTCAGTACATGGTCACAACTTCTTAATTGACAAATGTGTTTCCAAAATATTTGTTTAACATTCATGTCATAAAAATAACTATCAGACGATATGCTATTGACTGTGAAACTTCCAAATCAGTAAGAATCCAGTATCAAGTCATGCTCCAAATATGCACCCTATTACCAATGCTGGCGTGGGTCCAGTGTTAATTTTAGTTTCTGAAGTGGATCTTACATATAACAATCTGACAGCTTGTTTGTGTTACCATTTTAATTGATCATCTTTAAATATTTTTTTATTTCTGCAGAAGTTAGATACTTTTCTCATGATTCTTTCATATATAATAGGTGTTTTATGTGGGCACAAACAATTTTATCACCTCAACTTCCATTAATCAGATAATTTCACACAATTCATTGTCATCTGTTGGGGAGAAACTAGTTACATGTAACAACATTACGTAAATGTGTAGTTAAATTAATATTAGTACTTATGAAAATGATGATTATGAAAGATAATTACAAAGGATGTTACATCTGAAGTCAGACCTTTAAGATTTTGCTCAGGAGGAGGGTTTTTTCCTCATTTTTTGATATTTAATATGTTATTGAATACATATATTGCTGTTTTTAATTCTTTGAAAACAATATATTTTTTTTATATATTTTGTAAATAAATCATGACGTGGGCTTATTTGGAGCACACATGGGCTTAAATGGTGTCACAACTACCAATTAAGCCCATACCATACTTTTGACTTTTTTCATAAAATATTTGTATTCTATATTCCAAAATCTACATGAAATGGTGAATTTATTTTCAAATGAGAGATAAATCTTGCTTTATAAGAAATGATTTCCCTTATAAATAATATCAGTGTCCATGAAAAACACCTGAACATAGATTTTGGTGGACTTAATGGGTACACTTTGGGTACTATTACTCACAGACACAGTTGAAAACATTTTAAACATATTAGAAAAGTAATCAAATATAAGTTACATTACTTTGATTAAGTAATTGAAATAGTTACATTACTTATTACATTTTAAATAAGGTAACTAGTTATCTGTAACCTATTACATTTCCAAAGTAACCTTCCCAACCCTGACGGTCATACAGTGAAAGTAAACTAAAAATGAGTTTTCAGTCCTATTAGTAGCACTTATAAATACTTGTTAATAGCAGTCTGCTCACAGCTTCAGTGTGGTCAAAGACATAAAGACGTATATAGACATAACACAGGTTTGATGCTCAGGTGGAGACATCGTCAGGGAAGCAAAATCAACCACTGCGCATGCGTGGAATATTCGACCACTGGTGGTGTAGCTAACGGCTAGGCTACGTATCCAGTCAGCATGGAGAGAAAAGGTAAATCTTTACACCGACATGCCGCACATTGTACGAGTAATGTTAGTCCGTGTGTTGACAGTGCAGTTATTGTTCCTCCACAGTCACCCGTGTAAGCATTAGCGGAGCAGCGAGCCTTCAGAGGGCTTTAATTGAACGCGTCTGTCACGCACTGTTGAGCTGGTGCGAGCTACGTTAGCTTTAGCTTCAATGGGACATGTCAGGATTAGCGAGCTACGTCCAGTTTTGTAGCTCCTTCTGCTTTATTACTCCACCTAAAACACCGACAGCATTAACCAGGTGTTACAGTTAGCCAACTGAGTGTCCTGCAGTGACTTTATGTCCCACTAACGTTACCGTATTTTTGGGTTAGGGTCACCTAGGTGGGTAACGTTAGCTTGGTGATGTCAGTTAACCATAGATGTCTTCAGAGTCAAACTGGGTGAATGCAGTTGTGATTTATCTGCTGGTTGTTGCAAACACGACACAATACTGCACATAATGACCGAGTTTATGAGCTGTAGGTAGTTGTACACTCTGCCTCAGACAGTGACATCCCTTCTGAGTGTCAGCTGGATGACAAACGGCAACCAGACAATGGCAAAATAATATGTCACTGGTTTCTTTTTGACAGTTTTGGCACTCCAGGCGAGGAAAAAGAGGGTGAAAGCAAAGAAGACCAGCAAAAAGTGAGTTATGTTTTTTCCTTTTTGCATCCACTTCAAGCTCGTCGTATCTTCATGTTGTGTAGGAAACACTCGCTCTGTCATGCATTTATTGAAGTGCATACAGTTAAACACACACACGAGCTGCCTGCTCATGGTCCAGATGTTTGGATGTTGAAAGTGACACAAGGTCCTTGATAGCATGCTTGCACTCACACTTTATTTTGGTCCGTGCTGATTACACTGAGAGACTGATAAACGCATCTGTAAAGAATTAGGAGTTGTGTGCACTCTCCTCTGGTGTCTGCAGTTTTTCATCTTTGCACAGATTTCAAATAAGGGAAGCAGCTATATTCATAAAGCCTTGAACAGTTATTTTAATAAGACCTAAGTTGTAAGCTATCCGTATAGAATGTGCAGTATGCTGTGCCTGAAATAAATAATCTGAAGGCTATGTCCTAATATAAAAATAGTTTGTGGATGATTACATTTACATAATTCAACATTTGGGGTTGAGAAAATTGCACTGAAGCGTTGATTTCCAATCCTGATTGTTTAGGTGTACCTAACAATCTACTAATCATGCCATCAGTGGCATCCTCTGGGGTGTTGCGTAACAGCTTGTGCTATATTTAAAACCAGAGAATGAAGAAGCCCACATCAGCCCACCGAAGCATGGTGTTTCACTGAAAACTGCAGATACTCACCTCCTGACAGCGTTACTTTCATGGCAGATACTTGCATGTCTATATAGGCATAAGAAACTAAATATTTCTTATAACAGCAGCATTGCATGCCGCAGTCGTCCTTGCATGCTGAGCCCTGCATGTATATTAAACCAGTGACGCTGTGATCTTCGTGACATAATGCAGTGGAGCAGCTACAGTCTTATTCTGTTGTCAGGCTAAATGTCAGTAATTAATTGTAAGCCTCTCTTGAAAAACATGCACCAGAGCAACTTGAGTATCAGAGCACACAACTGCCTTCAAGTGATGATCACCAGGAAAAAATAGGAACACCCACCCGATATTAGAGCAACTGTGTTTTTTCTTTTCATGAAATAATGACTAATTTCAGTTATGTCTGGTTTCACATTTAAGAAATTATATTGTTCTGGTTCATCCCCGTTTCTGTTCTTCAATTAAAGAGCTATGACTGAAAATGAGAATCGAAAAGATTCATTATGAGCACCAATTCTAATGAATTAGAAATGCAGTAATGCAAGAGTAGGCGTTTCAAATGGAAAAGCCGTCTTTAGACAGTCAAAATTCAGTAAAAACAATTCTGTAAATGATCACAGATGTTTGTTCGCTTACTGCAGTGCATGAAGTAAAAGGGCGATTGTGTCTGGCTTGAACAAGTAGGTTGCAGATTATGTGGAAACCAGCAGCCCGTTTGTGAGACTCTACAGACCAGTTTATTTGAACGTGATCTCAGCAGCTCTCTTGGCTTGCGTAGTGATGAGCAGCCTTAATCTCCTTTGTGGAGGAAGTAACATCAGGCTGTTTGGCTTTGAAGTTAATATTAGCGACTGAACTGTTGGCAAACACAGATTATAGTATGTTGCATTTATATACGCAGACAGACTACTCACATTTGATCTTTTTATCACTGCTAAAATGACAAAATATGTTGTTCTGACTAAATTAATTACATTTCAATTTTACATTCCCTGTATAAAGCAGTTACATATTCTTATGAGGGGAATTATATATTATGTAAAATGTCTGAAAATAGATTTGGGTGGGTATTGTAAGCCAGCCTGCAGTGAACTGATGCTGACTGTGATTTGAGAGTTAGCTGCAGTAATGTTTAAAACACCAGTAAATACAGAATAACAGAAAGTCTGCACACAGTGACTCCTCCAAATATTTAATGCCGAACATGAATCATGTACGGACTTGTTTATTTTTATGTTCTAGTGCACTAAATATTACTAATGAGCGCATTTTTTGTCTGCATAACACTGGACCTTGTTTCTTAATATTCTCAATGTCTTTATTTTAGTACAAACTCACTTTTTGTCCTTGCTATGTGACAATGTGACATAATGACAAAATAATTGAACTTTGCAGGACAGCAGTAACACGCTGGTCTCTGGGGTGAGAACACGTCCCTCATCTTTATCTTAATGATGTTCATGCATTTTCTTCTTTAATGCAGCTGTGGTTTCTTTGCTCCTGATCCTTGTAATTTATTGTAGAGTTTCCACCAATACAAAAAACTGAAGTCCTCATTCTGTTTTTATATTCTACTTCATAATACAGTCGCAGAGCGCACACTTAAAATAGGCCAGCGTTAAAATTAGTAAAGCCACCCAGACATGTGTTGACAGCTGAATAGCTGTGCATTAGGAATAGCCTCCAGCACTGATTACCTTAAATGTTTCTTGCGTTTTTGTATAGTGTGATATCTGTGAAGGTATCTGTGAATCTGTTGTGGCAGGAAAGTTTCGACAGGATTTTACCTCTAGCATTAATAAGATATATAAGTTCACGTACAGCTTTCGATTGTCAGCAGGACTTTGAGAGGTGTGGTCCACCTGAAAAATGTTTTTATAACTCAGGGTGCAGTTACTGGCATCGCTCATTCACAGTGTCTGGATTGTGCAAGCTGCTCTTCATTTGTGTGTGAATATTCGTTTATTGCAGATACAGATCAAATAAAAATGGTCTTAATTGGTTTCAACACCAACCTTGCAGATTAGCTCTGGGTGTCTCTCTGTATTTCTCTGAGCTGTTCTACAAGTTATGGATCATACTGAAAGCTATTAACATGGATTTATATCTTAAATGTAATTGGTTTTGTGAATCAAGACCCAACCAATACACTTAAAGTCGATTTCACCAAAGCTCACACATTATTTTTTAAGTTGTAGGATTCAAATGAAGAACCTGTCACAGGGTTAAAGGTCTGACCTGTCTCGCTGTCCTGTGAGAGTAATGCTGCTGTTTTTTTTTTTGGGAACAGTTACCTGTGATGCATTAAGCAGGATTTGGGTGTGGTTATGGTTATTGGGTGGAGGCTGGTGAATTGTTTTAATAAGAAGATTAACTGTTTTAACATGATTAACATGTCTACAGTCTTTGTGAAACATTTATTACATAGGAATGCACTTATGACTCAGGCAGGACAGAATATGTCACAGACTTACTCTGTCTAATAGTTGTTGTGCATATGTTCGTCCATCAGGCAGCCAGCCAATCCCAGAGCTCGACAGCAGCCCCAGCTAGAAGCCTCGCCTCAGGAACCAGAGGAACCCCAGGAACCCGAGGAGATTCTTGGCTCTGATGATGAAGAGCAGGAGGACCCTAACGACTACTGCAAAGGTGAGTCCTGTCTCACTCAACATCTTCACATGTGCACGATTACGCTGTTATTGTGAATAACCAGATTGATAGATTTCATTAAAGCATTAATACGGCTTGCAGTAAACAACTTCCACACTAACTGAGTTATGCCATGATGGCCTTAATTTAATAAGTATAACCCATTTAATGTTTATATGACTTATATGACTGACTGTCTGCACTTACTTTCTAGTAGGGCTGTCAAATTCATTTAAACAGCGTTATTTTCTGCGAACGTTCTGTTTGACACTTGTCCCTGTCTGTAGTTTGGTAATAAGGAAGCGATGCAGCAGTAACATTTTGGATAACAAACAGAATTGTGTGCGTTTGTGTGTGTGTGTGTGTGTGTGAGGGAGGGAGGGAGAGAGAGACAGACTCTGTGTGTGTGAGAGACAGAGACTGTGTATGTGCAGAAAGCAAGCATATATCCACTCCCATGTGAATAAGAGTATTAAAACTTATATTAAATATTCTTTTAAAGTACATTTAGAAAAAATTTAAAATGTGCGATTAATTTCTGATTAACCGCGACTTAATTCATGACAATTATGCAATGAATTGGAATTAAATATTTTAATCAATTAACAGCCCTACTTTCTAGTCAACGGGTGTTTTTTCTCTTCTAGGTGGCTACCACCACGTGAAAGTAGGTGACCTGTACAACGGAAAATATCATGTAATCCGGAAACTGGGATGGGGACACTTCTCCACTGTGTGGCTCGCCTGGGACATCCAGTATGAGAAAACTTCATTGCATATTTTTATTGCACAGTTTTGTTTTTAAGGCCTGAAGTTGGATACAGACTCAGTAGCAGCTGACTCTGACACTGTTGTGGTAGGGTATTTTACAATACTTCCTGTTAGCAAACGGTACTTGCTCTGTGGTTGCAGGGTGAAGAGATTTGTTGCAATGAAGGTGGTGAAGAGTGCAGAGCACTACACAGAGACGGCAGTAGATGAGATCAAACTCCTCCGATCTGTAAGTAGTTGAGTTTATTTCAGAGAATTGTTTTCCTGTAATTTTATATCCCTTAAATTACAGTAGATCACATTTTGTGCATCCTGAGGACAACAGGAACCGGTTTACAGTGAAAGCTGTTACAGATTTTACACATTGTGTAACTACACATGCTGTGCAACAACAAACCATGTTTGGCAAATGAGTTCAAGCAGTTCTTAATGGAGAAATGTTTGCCAATCCTATGTGACATCAGTAGGTGTGATTGTGATTGTTGATTGTGTTATTCTGTTTTTTTGTTCCCAGGTAAGAAACTCAGACCCTAATGACCCCAACCGGGAAATGGTGGTCCAGATGGTAGATGACTTCAAGATCTCTGGTGTGAATGGAACTCGTATCCTTTAAAGCTGAGCACTGCTAATGCTTCCTGGTCTTTTGTTTTATAACTCGGATTTTATTTGTTTAATTGCGTCCTTGCGGTAAGACTAAAGCCCCTTAATTCTTAGGAAAAGGATCATTCTTTCCCCTGGTATCAAATTTAGCCCGAAAGCATTTAAAGTAAACAACAGGTGATGGGTGTCATGCATGTGTCCCAAACAGGCTTCCACCTATCACAACACTTTGGCTGAGTACAATCCTCTAAATGCCACAGGCATAGTTGTACCTGTAATATGACACTCTGTAACAATACTGTAGTGTTTGCACTCCTGTGACCTGTCCTCTTTTCAGTATAAATATTGCTACTGCGCATGTAAGTGAATGGCTACAAGGCCTTAAGATGTTTTGTAGATTGTTTTCTCCAAATGGGTTTTCAATTTGGCTTTATTTGTATTGCATTGTTACTATCTTAACAGCTTCCCTTCAGATGTCTGCATGGTATTTGAGGTGTTGGGGCATCACTTATTAAAGTGGATAATAAAGTCCAATTACCAAGGGTTGCCCCTGCCTTGTGTGAAGAGCATCATAAAACAGGTAACATGAAACCCCAGTGTCACACCTTTTGTGTGCTGATGACTGGTGATGAAGATTGAGACATAGCTTACACCAGTTTATAAAAGCTGTGTACTCTCCAGGCTGTGTGATGGGTAGAAACCAGTCAGAACGGAGCATGTTGTGAACATTTAACTTAAACAGTAAGGAAGTCAAACCTTCCTTTAAACATGACAGATGGAGCGAAAAGTATTTGATGAAACAATGAAACAAATGAGTGATTCAACATTATAACACATAATAATTACTCATTTCATCTACTCTTGGAGAATTGATTTAACTTTGTAACCTTCTATTTTTGCAAATTATTTTAATGATTTTGTTTTAGTTGCTCACATTACCTGATTTGCATTCATGTGTATCAGCCTTTTATTACATAAAGGTAAAGTGAACCTCTTTATTTCGGTTGAATTCAAATGATCCGTTTCCTTTTCCATGGATTCATTTTCCAGGTTCTCCAAGGCCTAGACTACTTGCACACAAAGTGTCAGATCATCCACACAGACATCAAGCCAGAAAATATCCTGATGAGTGTTGATGAGCCTTACGTCCGAAAGCTTGCAGCAGAAGCCACAGAGTGGCAGAGGTCTGGGGCGCCTCCTCCCTCCGGTTCAGCAAGTACGACATGAAAACACACACAGACACACTCATATGTATATTTATAAATATTGTGTTGCAACTATTTGTAATGATCTGATATTCTCTTTGCAGTAAGCACAGCACCTGCTCCAAAACAGGTATAACTTTTACTGTTTACTTTTTGCATAGGACATCAGCCTCTCACATTTTCAGTCAGCACACATTCAGAGACAATCCCACAAATGTATCAATGTGAGCCTGTTGTTTCCTTATTTCTCTGACAGACTGTAAAAATGTCCAAAAACAAGAAGAAGAAGTTAAAAAAGAAGCAGAAGCGTCAGGCAGAGCTGCTGGAAAAGTGCATCATGGACCTGGAGGAGATGGAAAAGACCACAGAGACACGAGAGGAAGAACAGGATGAAGACGAGGACCCACAGTCTCCGAAGGGACGGGCCTGTTCTCCTCTCAGACAGGTGTCTCTTCATGACCTGGGAAATGAGGAAACAGAGGGTAAGAAGCCAGCATCACTGGAGTAATGTGTGCTTCTTTAATTCTTATGACTGTTGGTTAAGGTTTTGTTATAACTGTAATACGGTAATGATTTATGAATCTGTCCTTTCTGATCCTCTCAGGGAGCAGCGTGAATGCAGATCTCATAAGGGTGGGACGAGAAGAGCTGTTGGAGGTGAACTGTAATGGCTATGCGGAGGTGGAGCAGAGGCAGTCCCGTTGGAGGGACGAAGACCAACATAATGGCAACGCAGAGCCCACACAGAAATGTGCCAGTCAGGAGGAGCAACGCGAGGACTCTCGTGTTCACCCCGTTTGTAACGGCGTGGACTCTGCAGATCTCAATGAGCTGGACACTGAGACTGAAGGCAGGGGAGCTTACAGCAGTGCAGTAACTGAGAGAAACCTTCCTGCTGGGCTGGAGGAGGGTGAGCTGGAGCAAAGCGTTTGTCAGGAGGAGAGCGAGGACAGGCCCGACTGTCAGTATGGAACTGAAGAAAGCCTGAGAAACGGTCAGTCAGCCAAAACCATTGCAGCCACTACTGCAGAGACGTTTTCTGGAAGCTGTTTGCTCTGGAAGTTTAATAAAGGCTGAGCTATGTGAACTCTGAAATATGTATTTTTAGACTTTCTTTTATTAGATGTCTAGTCCATCCTTATCTCTCTCTCTCTTTCTCTCTCTCTGCTCTGATATAGGCAAGCTAACAGCAGGATCCCTGCTAGTTAACCCCCTTGAGCCAGTCAATGCCGACCAGATCAAGGTCAAGATTGCAGATTTGGGAAATGCCTGCTGGGTGGTGAGTAGTCTGTTAATGACCTGAGGGATTTCCTGATTAACGAAGAAGCCTTTCAGCTAGGGACACATCCAGTGTCATCCAGTGACCAAAATAGAAAAACTTCAAGCTCTTTGTTTTATTCTTTACATTGATGTAAGTTTAGTTAAGAAATGGCAGATGCAGTTGGGTACAGTTCTCCTCACTCTCTGTTAGCGTCTGCAGAGCAAAGTGGAGTCCAAACGAGGGCTGAACAATTAATCGAAATTTTCAAATTGCAGGAGGAGCAATATTTGTTAAAGGCAGCATGTGTGTCAACATATCATTTTAAAGTTAAATATTGTTGTGCTGCAGAGATGTCCTGGCCTACTCATCATATTCAACAGACTAATACTAAAGCAAATACAACAGATAATACTTACATATATTCCGCCCTTTACTGCTGGCTTTGTTATTCACAAGTGATAAAGAATTGTGTGTTTTCTTCTCTTCCATCTCCCTTGTCAGCACAAGCACTTTACCGAAGACATCCAGACACGGCAGTACAGATCCTTAGAGGTACTCATTGGTTCTGGATACAGCACACCGGCTGATATATGGAGCACAGCCTGCATGGTGAGAGACTGTACTAAAAATGAACTAATCACATTGTGTTAAAAACACCCAGAGACAGAAATCATAGTATAATCTACCTTGACAAGGCCTCAGAAGCATTATTAGAGTGTAGCTGCTGGTGGGAGGGATTTATGTGTGTGACGTCTTGTGTTTATGATGATTGTGTTGTCTCCCCAGGCCTTTGAGCTTGCCACAGGGGACTACTTGTTTGAACCACATTCTGGAGAAGATTATTCCAGGGATGAAGGTATTGCTGGGACTCACTCTTCCTGTTCATTCACCTCTTTTCTCATTAATCCTTACTGCTATATGTAGCATTGTTTTGAATGAAAAATAGTCATTTTGTACTGGTTTGATTGCTACAGTGTTTTTCTTATTAAATTGAGCCTCATTGGTGTTTAATCGTCATCATGAATTACTTAAAACATTGATCATATCCACACATCTAATAAGAGTTTTCACAGTAAGCATGGCAACTTGTGACTTTGCTCCAAGTTATTGTGCAATTTGCACAGTAAGTTGAAGCGCATTATTCTTAATTTTCACAGTTTTAACACTTAACTGAGGTACTCCATTACAGTGATGTTTCCTGATTTATATTTTAGAATATTTAATGAGATAAATGTATCTGTGTAGGATCCAAGCATGTGATGAGTACCAACATTCCTGTGGTTATTTCCTCTTTAACACCTCGCACCACATTTTTGTCGTACTGGAGACGGGGCCTTCTCCTCTTTTTTCCTTCTCCATCTTTCTTCATTTCCTCATGACTCACGCTTCACATTTCTTTTTCTTGCTTTCCACATTTTAATCTTAATTTGCTGCTTTCTTAGCTTGAGGTTTCTGTTCTGACTTGATTTTGCTGCAGCATGTCAGTTATGCGCTGAGATTTAACCTTCAACGTATTGGCACATGTCCTACAGCTGTGAATCAGCCTTTTCACTTACTGTGCATGAACTCATGATCCCATTGCTTAATGTCATCTCTACTTTCTTTGTTGCATGACTGTGCTTCATCTGATTTTTTTACTAATCACTCATCCTGTGTCAAAATCTGTTATACAAGTTTTAGTGCATATTGCTTTGATAGCTGAGCTGTAAGCTTTATTTTTGATCTGATTCAGTCTTAATTGTTTTTTTTTCATATCTGAAAGTCAATGGCCTACATTTAAATGTTTTGTAATAGCTTTTGATTTGCAAAATTAATATAGGCTCTCAACATCTATGCTTGTTGTCATACTAGGCTGTCATCATCCATTGTTCCTAATTTATTGTTCCACATGACTGTTTGCCATCTCTCTCCCATCCCCTCTTCTCTGCAAACGGTTCTCTCTTTCTGCCCCCTTTCTTCCTTTTTTGTCTCTCCTCCTTTCATGTGCCTCATTTCCAGACCACCTTGCTCTCATGATTGAGTTGCTTGGTAAAATTCCTCGCCATTATGCTCTGAGTGGGAAATACTCACAGGAATACTTCACTAAGAGAGGTATGCTACCCCTCTGTTTGTGGCCCGCCCTGGGAACGGTGGACAGGAGGGAGAAGGGGGGAAAGGTCCCTGGCAGCACATTCAGATCCACCAAAGTTGTTATTGTGTGCAGGCCAGTGTGCCTAATGATGAATACAGAGCATTAAACGTCTGTTACTTTGAACAGTGCCATCAGACATTGATTCAAGTAGTTCTGCCAAAGATTGCCTGGCAGAGGTACAGTCAGTACCGTCGTAGTTGTAGCCAGGCGATTTGGCCCAATATCCAATACTTTTTTGATCCCTGCTGGGGGAAATTTTAATGATTTTTTTCCCTCCAGAGTGTTAGGTCAGCCAAAATAGTTGATTTAAAGTCATTTTATCAAATACATTTAATTTTAACTAAAAGAATCATTAGATGACAGAAAAGCAATTAGAGAAAAGGTTGCAAAGCTTTTTAATTACAGGTCTGAAGAACATAAAATGAGTCACAGAAAGAATATTTTAAGTGGTATCAAAAAGTGTTAATAAGTGATCAATATGTATGTAAATAAAGACCCTTAAAGAAATATCTCCTCCATGAAGGATTCTTGGCCCAAAATATCTTAAGAATTTTAATCCTGCAGAATGGCTCAGATCATCATCCCTATCCTTAAAATGACCCTGTTGTATTGACTATGGCGGGTAGTACAGAGTCTTGATAACTCTCGGAGTATTTTAGGGCACAAGTGGGAGATTTTTCTTAAATTTGTTGCTTAAGGGAAATATTTCAAGTAGGATGAAAATATCCCAACCTTTCTTACCTTAGAATGAGCCCTTTATATCGACATAGGGAGGAGGTTCTCTTCCTTAGAGGCTGCCATGTTGCACCGCCATGTTTCTACAGTAGCCCAGAACAGACAAACTAAACACTGGCTGTAGAGAGGGCCTTTCATGTTTTTCGCAGCCGCAGTAGGTTATCCTACAAGCTGGGAAGGGAAGGGGAGGGGTATTCCTTTGCTTCAAATCAGCAACAGCACTGCTGGATGCCACTAAATCTACACGCTGGTCCTTAAAAAAACATTGACACAACAAAGATCAACACATTTAAGATAAATGTAATATCTGTAGTCGTAGTCAGTGATAAAAAAACTAACTTTTAACCTTGAACCTCAGAAAGATTATCTGCTGATCCTCTTCATATTCCACCCTAGTTGGAGTATGAATTTGTCGCATTATGAGATGTTTGTGTGTTTCGTGGCTTCTCAGCTGTAATGTCAGATACAGTGTGATAGAATTTGAGAACCTCTAGATGAATGCTGAGAGCGTAACACTGCTCATGATGTCTGATGGCCATGTTCGAGCTCTGTGCACCTCTGCAACAATCTGGCCCACGTGTGCTGTCAGCCAGACCCGTCAGCCCTCCACCCACACACCCAGAGTGGGCCTGTGACCAAGACACTGTCTGATGAATCTGTGGTTTGTCTTTTTGTTTGTTTGTCTGTCTTCAACCGCTGGGCGGCTGTAGACCATATAGCGCTGATCATTGAGCTGCTGGGGAGTGTCCCACGCAAACTCATAATGGCTGGCAAATATTCCAAGGATTTTTTCACTAAGAAAGGTAAAAAATTACCATCACAGTCAGACTCAAGAGAAGAATCTGTTTCTGTGTATCCTTTTCTGCCATTATGCTAGAGCAGCTTTTTTTTCATCTAACTTTTATTGTTAAAAACATTTTCAACAGTGAGTAGTAACATTCAAAAGGATGACCTGTTTGGGAAATACGTTTACCATTAAAAAGGTTGTTTTTAAAAAAAGTGCAAAAAGTAGTGTAGTATATAGATATTAATAATATATTGCATATATGTTTTCATAGACATAACTACCTTCTACTGTACTGAGCTCCCACATTGTTAAGTGTCTCTGATACAGGTCTGTCTGACTGTTTGCCTGCAGGCGATTTGAAGCACATCACCAAGCTGAAGCCATGGGGCCTGCTGGAGGTGCTGGTCGACAAGTACGAGTGGCCCCGCGAAGAAGCCGAGTGCTTCACCGACTTCCTGCTCCCCATGCTGGAGCTGATCCCTGAGAAGAGAGCCACGGCTGCAGAGTGCCTGCTCCACCCGTGGCTTTCCCTCTAGTGGAGACCTCCAGCTATTGCACCTCCCTTCCCTCCTACTCTCTCCAGAGACTGCAACAGATCACTTTCCAGTTTGGGCATATCAGATGAATATTTATTTCTCTTTTTGTTTCGTTGTTTTTTTGGATTTCTTATGTTCTCGTTATTGAGCGCTTGCTTCAGTCTATGTTTGCTTTGTATTTGTTGGTTCTTCCCTCCGTGTGATGACGTCAGGATTCCCGTGGGTTATATTACTTTGTGGTCATGTTGGCTCCAACTGCTGTGCTCCGTTCACCCACCCAACTACGCAAACCTATATTGTACTGCTAGTGACTCATCCTTGTTTGTTACACTCCTGCACTAAAACCCAAACAAATCAAGGATATGTAGCCGTTATTGCTCATTTTTGTCCCCATAAAAAGGACTTGCTATCTCTTTTTTTCCTCGTACATTTCATTAGTGCTGTGTTCTCTCTTTTTTATGAATTATTTTATCTTCTATTACACATGTAAGGTATACATTTTGTATTTGTAAAGTAGGCTTAGGAAGTTGCACACTGGGCTGACATGTACACTGACTGTGGTAACGTTCACACAGCATTTCTCTAGACAGACTTTAGTTTTCTTACTGAGACAGCGCTGTCTGACAATGTAGGTTATTTAGCCATAATAAATCCATTGTCACCTGGTATTTAGTGTGGTTAGTCAATCATAATAAATGAGATTGTTCATTCTCATGGGAGGCTGGTATTCTCATACACATATTACAATTCAGGAATATAGTGTTTTAAAGGTTTCAACAAGATGACACGCTACGAAGCCCAGTTTAAAGGAAAAAAAGGAAATAAACTGTATATATCTGTACCAAAGAGTTTGCCTTTATGTATATTACAGTTATGTACAGTTTTTAACAAATCTTATATCTTAGCTAAAATTATTTAGCTGGGTAGCTGTGTTTTAATAAAAGTGAATGGAAGATGTGTTTGAGCTTGGTTGTATGTGTGGCCAACTGTTCAATAATGTCACAGTTTTTACCATTGAAATGGTAAGGTATGATGTTATGTAATGGTGTCCGAAATTGATCATATCAAAGTAAGTTATGTATCTGTTGAAGCCTAGGTAAAAACAGAAACTTACATCAGTGTCAGATTCAAAAACATAGATTTTGTTTGAACAAACTGTACAACACACCATACAATAAAACAGACGTTCATACAATACAGAACGACGGTGTCAAGCTTGTCTCTCTGAGCGAGGTTTATTAGGCGTTTGACTCAAAACTAACCAAATCATAAAAAGAAAGAAAACAATAAAAAAAGACAGACAGGTGAACAATTTGATTTAAGCTTTATCTTTACTTCAGGATGCTTTTCTTGACCATTGAAAGCCTTTAAAGTGCATCTGCGTCACTCTGGTCCTGAAGTTCCATGCTCATTAGGTTTTTTCTGTAAAAGAAGATCACAGCTCGGATGAATACCTGAATTTAATGGACTGTAGACAGTGCTTTTGCTGGCTACTAACGACCTGTAATACTTGTTGAAAGTCACCCAAACTCAAGTGTTTAAATAGAAAACAAGTTTATTAACTTGCAAATAAAGCACTTTATAATGACAGATATGCAGCATGGACATGATTGTTTGGGAACAGGTCATGGAACAGGTCTGAACAGGTTTTGGCAACAGTACGCATTCTTAAGAGCTCAAAGCAAACAGCATATTAACCTCATTTAAACTGCAGCCTTGGGGACAACCAGATGTATGAGATCGTGTGTATTAAGGAAATAAAGCACTGTATTAAGATATTATCTAAATGAAACAGTAAGCAGGCCATATTCTTAAATCATTAAACTCTGTAACAGTATAGATACAACATTTCACAACTTCCCCTTCTACTAAAAATATACAAAAAAGGTCACATGATAGAAACAATATGGATAGCTGTTGGCTGAATATCAACTTTAATGTCAAGAGCTTAACACAAACATTTTCACCTGAGCTATGAAATTATTAAGAAGAAAAAGAGATACATTTTCATGCATTCAGTATGCAGTTAGTCACTCGGAGAAAAGAAAAAAGAGAATTTCTATAGGTAAAATTTCCATTGAAAGCAACTAATAAATAGACCTAGAGATGATGGTGTAATGTTGCTACCTGTTATTTCCAAACTGACATTAATGAACATTGAAGCTCAGACGTAATAATACCCACACCTCTTATTATTTAACATTTTGACATGACACAGTAGGAAAACACAGATATCATTATTGCATTTAATGATGGCTGAATTTCATTTAGCTGCTTCGGTTTCAGGCTCCTGTTGTTGTGCATCGTTGGTGATATTAGTGACACCTGTACTTTTCCTTTATGACAAGTTAAAATGTTTAACAGCCAGCTTCCCTCCCTTTTCCAAGCCCAGGAGCAGAGATAGCTTCTTCCCTGCTTTGTTTGACAAACACACAGCCCTCACCTGTGTGCATTAGCCCTCACGTTCTCCCTCCACCTCAAAGTCATCTGGCAGCAGTTTGTCCTGTCGGTTGCCGAGGGTAAAGGACAGAAGTGCCAGCAGGAGGGCGTCCAGAATGCTGATGATAGCGAGGATGTAGGCCCAGCGCACTGTGCAGTTCCCTAGGCTGTACTTATCAGTCCTCTGGCCGCACATCCTTTTCACCTCAGGAGCGTCCCAGCCATCCGGGTAGATCATGCAGCCCATCACCATCAACACAGCTGCGGGGGAAGAAGTGCATAAAAATGGAGCCTTGCATTAATTACCTCTTGAGTGTACTTAGGTTGCTAAATAATTATGAAGAAGGTTCTTCAGAGCCCCAAGTGCAGGATAAGACACGATGTACCCCCATAAAGAACCTAAAGTTGAAATTATTTATGGTGCAGCAGGGCAAACAGGCTCACTGTTGCTGTTTGGATGATGTTACTGATATTAAAGTTCTTAAATGTTTTTAAGTTTCCTCTGGGTTTTCACCATAACTACTGAACAAATAGAGTTTTTCAGCTTTGTGTATTTGTAATTATTCTCCTCAATATGCAGTTTTTTATTATTATTAGTAGTAGCCGTATTGCATAAACAACTTTAGTTTTAAACAAAGAATACATGTATGTACATCATTCTTCCTCTAATTAGGTAATGATCATACAATATATTACATTATCCCACCCAGAGGGAAACAAACACACGCATTATACAAATGACACCTACACACACTCACACTCATGGGAAGCAGCTGCAGTACAAATCATAGTACTACTAGTAGTTGCAGATCTACAAGCTACATCTTACATACAAACATATATAAATACATTATAAGTATAAATTATTCAATATTAATACATTCATATACTTCTGAAGCCCAATTTGTGACTTATTGCCTATACTAATTAGGACAGGCTGCCAGGTGTGCAGGTTTTTAGTCATGTATGATAACCTTTTAAGTAGAATTAAATTCAAGATTTTTTTCAAACCAAAGGAAAACATCAAAAGATTTATCACAAATCTACCTTTAATAAAAACATAACCTTTCAGCAGCAACAATTCTCAAGACACATAGACTCTTATCATACAGGCTAGTTTCCTCAGTTATGGTGTGTCTCAGGCGCAGGTTCAGATCAGCTAACAAACACAGCAACACCTGTTCTTGTTACATGTAACCAATCCACCATCAGAGGTGTCAAAAGTCTGAGCTGACACCGGAGCCCTTATTGGCTCCTGCAGTGAAGAACGACACATTCAGTGACAAACACACACCACGACTGAAACTGGAGAGGCAAGCGGGCGACTCATGATGGGATGATTTTATCACCTCAGAGACAACAGTTCAAAAGAGAAGAGAAACGCTGGTCTCACTCATCCATCAGACCCACTGCTTCATTTCAGAGATATTCAGGTGTTGATATCTGATAAAGATTTAAACGATTTTGTGGACTGTGCACTTTGAGGACCAGTTTCATGGTCTTCAATTGCATGATTAGATGGTGAAACTAAAAAAACTGCATGGTTTTAAAACACAGAATTAATGGCAGAGTTACTAGTGCTTCCCAACAGACTGTGACCTTTGATCTCTGTTTTGAACCTTAACTAACCTACTATCAATATCCTCATCTTAACCACAGACTCTTGATGTCATAGTTAAGGAAGATAATTACAAAATCATTTAATACGGTATTTTTAACAATATACCTCAGTATTAATAACAATATTTTAGTGATTATTATAGTCAATTTGTTAAGTTTAGTGTTAGCGCTTGACTATTAAATAAAATGTAAAAACAATTATGTTAATTTCTGTATTCATTTATCAGTTGAATGAAAAATAATTCAGGTTTTTCCCTAAGTTTAAGTAATAATATGAGTAAAATGTCTGCATTCAAAGTGAAGTAACACTAGCAGCATCCAAATTGACATTCATCATTCATTCATCTTTCATTGTGTTATTGTCATTACTGATGCATTAACATGTAGGTCTAAGCAACTTTAATTTAGTTGGTGGATGTGGACCTCATTTTAAAAACTTAAGTGGAGTAAAAGGACCAATATTTTCCTGTGAAATGTAAAGGAAGAGGAACATTAAATGGAACAAGTACTCCACACGCAGCTCACCTGAGGCCAGCTGCATCCACGCACAGATCCTGTACACGTTCCCGGTGTTGCAGAAGAAGAACAAGCTGAAGCAGACCATGGTGCCCACGATCAGCAGCATGGAGGTCCCGACGAAGAACATGGCTGTCCTGAAGGCCGGAGACGGGATGGAGGCGAAGTCCAGCACGCTGCCCTTACAGGTGAGCTCCGAGGTGAGCGCATTGCCAATGCAGTAGTGGAAGAGGCCGAAGTACCCGGCCTGCGGGGTGTTGACGCTGTCCCCGATCCAGAAGGGCTGGATGAAGACCACCACGGTGATGATGACGAAGCAGATAGTGAATACGGCCCACATGACGCCGATGGCTCGGGAGTTTCTCACATAGTTGGTGTGGTAGATTTTGGCAGCCTCCTGGGCTGGAAGCAGATCCATGATCCCGAGCGGAAAGAATACAAAAGTTTGTGTGAGACTTTTACAACTTCCAAAAAAATTATTTTCTTTTAAAATCAGTAAAGTATTTTGATTCTGTTATTAAATCAATTCCTGCTGCTGATCTTTAACACGCCTGTTGCCTCCGAGGCTGCTTTGCATTGAAAGACCAGTCTCAGGATTCAGCACCTTGGACAGCACCCTCATCCCTTCAATTAATGACGTGACTGACGTCAGAGATGGACAGCTGCTGCCTGACAATAGTGACAATGTGGGATCCCAGACTGCAAACACATGTGGGAAGTAACTAAATACTTACTTTACAAATAATTGTAACTACGTTTCCAAATTACCTTGCAGAATTTTGGACGGATGGAAACAAAACATTAGAAAGAAATAATGTGTTTTATAAGCTCTTTTTTAAGACTAAAATAATTCTCTTTGACAAGTGATGTAAAGGTGGCCTTTTAAATATCAATGTGATGGATGTTTGTAAAACAATATATTTATAAGTGTGTAAGAGAATCTACGGTGGACACGAAACTCACAACAAAGTGAAAGCTCCTCTCTGGAGCAAGGACCCGCTCTCTATGTAGATATAAAAGGTTCATTCTGAGCTAATGAAAACACAACTATTCTTATTTTCAGATGATAATGTACTAATTAAAACATACTTTCTTCTGTTAAGTAGATGACACTAAATTCTACACACTGCATCTTTAAATGTAGCTTAAAAACACAGCCTTCTGTTTTCAACCCTCATCAAGAAAACAATGTGCATTTCTCATAAATATAAAATTCTGTTGGGTTTATTAATGTTTTACTGCATAGTTTTGCCGCTGTTCAGACATTTAAAAGGTCATAACGTGATATTTATTGAACCTCTAAAAGCTGTTGGATATTGGCTCTGCCTGTCAGCTTTTCAGAGTTTATGTCTGATATACAGGAAACTTAAAATTAAGGTTTGCTGATATGAAATTCAATATTATTGCAACTGAGGCTCCTTATTGGAGCACTGCTTATCAGGAAACTTATGACTGCCAGTGACAGAAACACAATAAAGAATTTTATTTGGATACATTTAAAAAAGACATTGTGTGGATGGATCACAGCTCTTGATATGTTGGGAGTTACTGGCTGTGAATCTTATTGGCTGCAAACCCACTTGCTAATGTAATCTGATGAGACTGGTGTGTCATTATGAAAACCTTTTTAATAACTCTAACAGTTTCTTTCAAATCACAACAACACATATGGTTTCTCTCCTTGTACTCAGTGTGTTTTTTGTGCCATATTCAGTTAAGGATAACAACTGTGTCCTGAGTCTGACAGGGGCAGCTAGACAGAGCATGTCACCATCTGTGCCTTCCACCCTCAAGTCAGTGTTTGTAATAATGAGCTTGAGGAACTCCTACATGACACTGTGCCATGTGCAGAGAGAAGCATTCAGGGATGAGAGGTTGTCCTGCTTCCCCAGGGGATCCCTGACAGCTCCCTGCAGCTCAGGAGGGAAATCAGCTGCCAGAGGGGGGAGCAGGAGAGGGAAACACCATTTTTAGTTTTATTTTAATTAAAAAGTACACAAAAATGACAAAGATGAAAAATAATAAACTTTGCAGGGAGAAGCAGAAACCCCAGCTGGCTTATTTGAAGCCTCCACATGAATAATGTTATAACTTCACAATATTACAAAGAACATACAATTAACATATAGAAAATATTATGACTACATGAAGGTTATAGAAACTAATAGTAACACAAATATACTGTATAACAACTAGATAACAATAATATCAAAATAACTGCAGGAAGTGTGTGTGTTTGTGTGTGTGTGTGTGTGTGTGTGTGTGTGTGTGTGTGTGTGTGTGAGGGGAATATTGATCGATACACTTGTATTTACTCCCAGTAGTAATGATGTGTCATTAAATGATGTTTTTATGAGTGAAACAGATCAAACATGGATAAATGGACAACAGTATAGCAGTTAAGCAGTCTTTGAAGCATCTTTTGTAACAGTTTTTTGCTGGGTGGGAAAAGTTATTGAGTAATTTGGAGTAAATATTTGCAGTAAATATTCTTGAAAATTGACCTCTGTAATTGAGAAGTTTAGGAGAATGTGAAGATTGATGAGTTAAATAAGACTGGACCTGTGAATTTGCTGTAAAGTAAGAACTGTTCAGGAATATTCCCTTCACTTGAATGTATCTTAAAAACACGTTTCAGATATATTGATCTCACAAATAGTAAGAATGTGAAGTCACTGAGGCGCAGATGAGATGTGTGACTCTGATCAGGTTGCAAAAGTTTGCAGAGAGTAATGGGGAAAGTATTCGCCCAAACTATATTATAACAATATGAAAGATAGGCATATATTAGACTGTAATAAAGAGTGAGGAGACAGTTTGTGGTGACAAGATGATTGATTGATTATAATTTGACAATTTTATTTTAAAAATACCAGCTCTGCCACAGCATTGAGTGCTTATATAAAAGGAAAAGTCGGGTTAACACAATAAAGCCCAGGGGCTTATTTCCATTGTGATCCCATTGGGGATGGGGGCTGTGCAGGGGAGGTCTCAAGACAGTGGATCTGACATGGCAAGAATGATGCAGCAAATTAATCAAAACAATACGTTTTTCCACTGTATTAACAACATCAATCACTACTTCAGTGTTTTGTTGGGCACTACTTGCCACTCAGTTAATAAAACTAATGTAAAATAAATAAAAACTATGTAAATCTATTAAAGTTATCAACATCACTTAGGGGGCTTAAAAGAAGAGATAATAGGAACAACTCTTGGAATAAAATCCAGTGCATTACCATGACAAGCAGAACATTTCTTTAATTCATAACTAATATTAACAAAAAAAAAAGAAGTGAACTATATCAAATGTTGAGAGAATTTTCACCATCCTGAAAAACTCTTTGGGGTCGTCTTTTCTCTTTGCAACATCTGATTTATTACTTTCCAAGTAATAAATCAGTTGTTGCAAAAAGTTCAAATAGGATAGTTCAAATTCCTTTGAACTAGAAACACCTTGAGATCACAGGATTGCTTTAACAGATCAGCAATTCTTCTGTTTGAAGAATCAACTGCGATCAGTACTCAAGTTTTGATGCTTTTTTCCTGATGTTTAAGCAAAGATCTGTAGAAGTCCATGGTGATATAATCCTCAGTGGTGTTATTAGAAGCTTTGGGTGGCATGGGTTGGTCTACTGGGCCTTGAAGGGTGAAGTTCAGCAGGATAGAGCCAGTAACCTCCATAAAATATTAATGTCCACCATTTTGCAGTGGAGAGTTAATTAGATTCTTCTTAATTCAATCAGCAACAGAAATTCTGATTTCTATGCAGGATTCGTCAGCTTATTGTTAGATAGAAAACCAGCCACAAGTTCACAGGAACACAGGGCCAGCCATCTTTCCATTTACTGTAGTCCTCCTGAGTCCATCGGCTCTGCCTGAAAGATAGTTGGAGAGGGATGAGATGGAGAGGAGGTGTCACATGTCAGATAAAAAGCCTCATCAAACCCGGTCTGTGGAGACAAGAAAACTGTGGGGGAGCTGCTTTTGAGTGCTGCTCTAATGAGGTATAATCCCTGAAACATGTTTCAGCCTCTGAAGAGTCTGTCTTTTCAAGATTTCATCAAGCCTGCAGTTCCCTCAGAGAGATGTGGTAAAAGTATCTTGGTGGTAAAAAGGCTGAAGACTGACACATCCTACACTTCACAAAGAATTTCCCTCTTTGTTTGTTTTCTACCATAAAAACCTTGTTCCAGGCTTTGTTTTATAACTGTAGTGATATTAGGGAATCAGTAAACCATTCAGAACGTGTGGCAACAAATTAAGATAAATCCACAACCATCTGCTTTTGACCCAGAGCGGTGCTGCCATCTTATAGCTTCCAAATGAAGATGAAGTGTGATTTGTATTTTAATGGTTGGTGTGCTGGATTAATCCGAGATGTAAACACAAAGTGGATAATTAAAAAAAAGTTTACAGTGTACAGCCTCTTTCTCAGGATATGACATTAGAAGAATGATAAAGGCTTTTACATGTCTTTGATTTTAGAGGTACCACTGTCTCCTGAATGTGAATTAAAGCTATGTTTTTTCTTCCACTTTACTCAGGGGAATGAATTATTGTTTGCATTGGGTTTTCAGTCATTCCCCTGTATGTCGTACTAAAGCTTTTTAATTAAAAAAAACCCAAAAACTTTATATATGCTGAACAGACCACAGGGGAATCTTCTTCTTGGTTTTGTAAAATATTTAGCAAAATTGATGCTGATGACACACCATGTAAAGATTGGAAAAGGCCCGTCTTTGCCAGCCATCAATCACCACACATGGAGGTGGAAGACACTGTGAAAATGATAACATACAGTTCCTCTAGTTGCTGCTGGCTCCAAAACATGTGTTGAATTGACTAAACAATTTGTCTCTAGAAATACAAAATCAATTAAACATGCAAGCAGCGATGACTGGGCCCTTGCTACCCCGCCCTGCCCCAAAACACCAAAATTCTCTGTAATGCCACGTCCATCATGTATAATGGAAGCCAAAGACTTTGATAAGTTTTCATTTCCAATGTCTTAAGATGACACTGAGTAAATTTGAAGTCGGCCAGATTAAATCTTTAAATCGCAGCAAATGGAGGCAAAGTCGAGAAGTTGAATAAAAATGACTGACTTCCTGTTGGAGTTAGGTTGGATCTTTGGTTGGTCCTGAATAGCCCGCTTCTGTCGGTGAGTAGAGCCATTCGTATTGAAAGTGAGCCCTCGATCCAAGCTGTTGTTGGCCCACTGATATATGGATATGGAACTGTATGGCAGTACAGCAATGTCGATCATTTATCCTATGCTATCTGCTGGTTATCCAACCTTTTGGTGGATTCAAGAGTGCCTTGGTAGTTGAGTGGTTACCGCACATGCCACATAATGGCAGCATCTCTAGTTCGATTCCAGTGAGGGATCTTTGATGCATGTCATTCTCCTCTCTCTCTCTCTCTCTTGCTGTTTTCTATTGGCCTCTATGCCATGTACTTTCAAATAAAGGGCAAAAAATGCCCCAAAATAAATCTGATGAAAAAAGAGAAAAGAAAAAGTTCCGGGGATCCGCAGGTTCGGCTGGAGGGACAGGTTGATGGAGTGGAGGTCCTGAGAAAGTCGTGAAGTGTTTTTGGCCTGCAGTGGCAATGCCAAACCCTTTGGCATGAAGCGATTTTGGTCTCACTTTAGGCCAAAACTCCAAGTTACCATCTGCACGATTTCAGAAACCCAGTTTTTAAGAGGTCATGCTTCCAGAGGGGTTACCAAGAGTGCGAAATGCATGATAATGTACCAGGCCCACATGACAGAGTACCAGGGGCGGGAAACACATTATAGTGTACCAAGAAAAGAAATTAAAGCTGCAAGCAGTGATGAGCGGGACTTCACACTCCATGCATGTTGGGCTGTGACGCAGTCTGAGGGCTCGTACAGCAGGCATGTAGAGGTCTGTGTGACGGGGCTTTCATTGAACATTGTGTGATGGGGTTAAACAACACTTCCTGAGTCCACTATGTGGCGCTACAGATATCCCCTTCAATTCTATGACATGTTGTAGTATATGATGTTGAGAACACACCATGTGAACATCAGATGATGTTTGTCATATGAGGCAGACTTCCTGTGTCCAGTAGGTGATACTATGAATATGAGTTAATATCATAGACTGTATATTGACACATGGACGTGTCAAGGACGGGACCCTCATCATGCGTGAGGAATTTGGGGCAGATTGGACAATGTATAGGAGTTTTAAGGACTTCCTGTTTTATGGCGAAACATCGAATTTTGTCTTTAGAAATCCAGAGCTTTTCCTACAGATACAATAGAGCCTGATTTCAGCATTTTTGATGGCAATTTTTAAAAGTTTATTTTTTGCTCCTCCAATCATCCACTGGTGAAAGAAGTATTCTTAACCTTAAGTAAAAGTAACAATACTACAATGTAAAAATATAAAGTACTGAAGTGTAATCAGCTAAATTTTAACTATTAGAAGTAGTCTTTCCAACAATCAGCCCCTGTGAGTGATATAATAAATGTGTTTAATGAAATGCATTATTAATACTGATTATTCAATGCATAAGAAATATTGTATTGCTGTAGCAGGTTGAGATGGAGCTCGTGGAACTACTTTATAAGTGTTAAAAGATCAATCTTAGGAGTTGTGAAATGTTTAATGGGAGAGAAAAGAAATAAAACACTGCTACATACATTTGGGTTTATTTTTCAATATATGCTTTTTTGTGAAATATTTTTCAGATTTTCACTTCTTTGGGCCTCGAACTGTTATTTCTGTTCTGTTATTCCTGTTCACACCTATAAGACCTGAAGCTGAGCGCACATTTGGGCTCTTTACCTGAGACAAGCAGTTTTTAAGCAAACCTGATAAGTGAGTTCTTCTGCCTTGCCAGTCTTTCACTTAAGGGAGTCAGGTTTGATCAATAATTCCTGTTTCACCACAGTTAAGAGAGGTGGTTAAAACAATCCTCCAGTTTAGTTTCCTGTGCTGCAAATTCACAAGCTCAAAACTGGCAAGAGAAAAATAAAAAGAGAGATACAAGTGAGCCCCTTTGACCCAGCCCTACAAACTGCAGATTGCAGAACACAGATATTGATTAACTCTATTTGTACACATGTGGAACTGTATCTCTATTCAGTGCCTTGATGATGACATTGAATAGATGGTGAAATGCTCCTACTTTATAAAAATTCAATACACAAGGTGTGGAAAATGGCAAGAAGAAGGGTTAGGGTTAGGGTTAGGGTTAGGGTTCGAGTTGGGGTTGGGGTTATGGGTTTTGGGTTAAAATCTGTTGCACTGGCCTACTGCTCTGTAAGTGGATGGTGTGGGGGTAGGGGTGAAGGCTCCCCCGCCAGAGGACCAGGTTCAATCCCCAGGCAGAGAAAAGAGAGGGGCCCACGGGAGTCAAATTTATAGAAAAGATATTGGGGTAGTGGGACAAGGCCCATTAGCAGCACCCTGTTGGGAGGGGTGCCGCCTCCAGGCCTCGTCCCAGCCCGGGCTGAACGGATCCCTCCGTACTTAATGGTGTTTAAAAAGGGGTCCAAAGTGTTGACCCCAATCATGACCTTAGATAAAAACCATAAAATAAATAAATGTATGGTAAATTAGTGTTAAGATATAAATAAGAGAAAAGTAGAAAGAGAGGACACAAGAAAGTTTAGGATTTTAAAACACTGGAGCATAGGAATGTAAAAAAGTGCTAAAATTGGTTAGTAAAGTGCTATATACAAATCAAATACAATAAAATGCAACCATGTGGTTAGTAAAACAAAAAATTCCCTGCTCCCAGTTATAAAATCCAGAACCAATACAAATCAACAATACATTTAAAAGAATATATATATATATATATAATAAATAATAAATAAATGTTATCTAAAGTCATGATTAAAGGGAACATGGAACCAACGGCTCAAGATTCTAAAACAGCGGAGCAGGGGAATAAAATTAAGTGCTAAAATTGGATTAGTAAAAAGTGTTAAAATAAGTGCTTAAAAAAGTGCTTAAAACAATCAATAAAACACAGCAAACCATTGTTAGTAAAACAAAGGATCCATTGGGGATTTGAACCCTGGTCTACAATATGGCAGACCAGGGCTGCGACCCCTCTGCTATACTTTGGTCAAAAATATTGGGATCCGCACAGCTAAAAATTTGGGCCCAGGCCCGGGAAGAACGTGTCAGGGGGTGATGGTAGCAGTTGGCTGTCAGTCGTCGTTGAGACCCCCTGGCACGGTGGTCCCGAGCCTGTGAATCCAAATCTTCTCCGCTCTCTTCCTCTGCCCACAGGTCCAACGGTCGTTGTTCTGGAGACCGGATACGATCAGGTGAGTGAGTGGATGTGTTTGAAAGTGTTGGACTAGAGGGGTAGTGAGTTGACCTTGCCCAATGTTGTACAGGTGCTGGGAAAGACGGATGTGGATGGAATGTTTGGTTTCTCCTACGTAGTGTTTGTGACAGAGTGTGCATGTAATGATGTAAACTATGTTAGTGATGGTAAATGATAAAGAGCCTAGGATGGGAAATGCTGTGTTAGTGTGTGGATTATGGATACATTTTCTATTTTTGTAGTGGTGGCTATGTTGGAGTGGAGGTATGGGTCTATGGTCTGAGTATTTGGATCTGATGAGAATGGATTGAAGGCTTTTGTGTTTCCTGTAGGCTGAGATGATTTGATGATTGTTAAAAGCCGGGTGTTGAGACTGTAGACTGGAGAAGTTGTGTTTAATTTTTTGATGGAGGCCAGTAATTTGGTGTGAAAAAGTGGAAACAAATGGTATGAGGTGTACTGGTGCAGGAGGGTTGTGTTGTGTAGGGTGTGTATGTATGTGCGGTGGGCTTGGGCCGTCTCCAACCTCAGGGTTAAGAAGGGAATACAGACCCTGGTTCGGGTAGGGGAAAGAGGGAGGGTTAGGGATGGGGGGTGGGGGATGGTTAAGGTTAGGGTTAGGGATGAGGGGTGGGGGATGGTTAGGGTTAGGGTTGGGGTTAGGGTTAGGGATGTGGGGTGGGGGATGGTTAAGTTTAGGGTTAGGGATGAGGGGTGGGGGATGGTTAGGGTTAGGGTTGGGGTTAGGGATGGGGGGTGGGGGATGGATGGGGTTAGGGTTAGGGTAGGGGAGTGGGGGATGGTTAGGGTTAGGGTGCGGGTTGAGGTTAGGGATGGGGGGTGGGGGATGGTTAGGGTTAGGGTTGGGGGTGGGGGGTAGGGGATGGTTAGGTTTAGGGTAGGGGGATGGTTGGGGATACAAACCCAGGTTCCCAGGGGGGAGGATTTTGAGACGTCCCAAGCCCAAGGACCTGGGGTGGAGGGAGGGAGTGGGGGGAGGGAGGGGGAGAGCGAGTAGGAGCGAGAGAGGCTAGTGTGTCTGATTTAATGGAACGGAGGAATCGTTTGGAGTATCCTCTGTTTCTGAGGCTGTGGAAGAGGGTGCTGGTGGCTGAGTGAAATTCTTGAATGTGTGTGCAAATACGGTGAAAGCGGATGAGTTGAGATTAAATGATTCCTTTAAATGTATGTTTTGGATGGTAACTTGATTTGTGGAGTAATGCATGTGTGTCTGTAGGTTTGAAATAAACTTTGGTCTGTAGGGTTTTGTGGGTTGTGTTGGATGGCCTGAAAGATACTGTAGTGTTGAGAAAGTTGACGTGTGTTTTATTGAAAGTGTATTTAACAGTAATGGAGGGATGGTGGTTATTTAAAATTTTGATGAATTCTGGAAATGTGGAGGGGTCATGGGGCCAAATTCCGAAAATGTCGTCTAAAAATCTGAGATAGAGGGTGGATTGTAGGGGGCATTTTTTGAGGGCTTCTCGCTCCCACTCGCTCATGTAGAGGTTGGTGTAGGAGGGGGAAAATCTTTGGCCCATGGCTGTCCCATTGATCTGGAGGTAAAACTGATTATTGAAAAAGAAGTCATTATTGTTAAGGCAGAGTTCAATAAGTTGTAGAAGTTCTTTGTCCGGTCTATTGGGGTCTGGATGGGTTTTGAAGATGGTGGTTAGTGTTTGAAGGCCTAGTTGGGTGTTGATGTTTGTGTAAAGACTATCGATATCTATTGTAAACAGATGTGCTGAGTTAGGGACAGCCATGGAGCCAATAATCTGTAAAAAGTGATAAGTTTCTTTGATAAAACTGGGATGGTGAATAGAGAGGGCACCTAGAAAATGGTCAATGTATTGGGAGATGTGGTATGTGGAGTTGTTGCAGTCTGAAACTATTGGTCTGCCGGGAGGAACCTCAAAGGGGATGGTCCAGGTCTGTGGTTCTTTATGGATTTTGGGTAAAAGGTAAAAGTGACGGGGTCGTGGGTTGTCTGGTCCGAATAAGAAGTGTCTTTGTTTTGCTGAGATGTATTTGTTGTTGTAGAGTGTCTGGATAATGTCCCGGAGTCTGGTCTGAGTTTGAGTTTGGATTGAATGTTCTATAGGTTTGTAATAACTATTGTTGTTGAGTTGTCTGTGTGCTTCTGTGAGGTATTGTTGTCGGTCCATGATGATGATTTTTGAGCCTTTGTCAGCGGGTTTAATAATTATGTTGCGGTTGTTGGTAAGTTCCATCAGGGCCCTGCGCTCGGCCCCCGACAGATTGTCTGGGACATCCGTCGGGGGTCTATAATGCTGCAGGGCCCGTCTATTGGTCTAATTGGTTGTTTGGGTGTGGTGGTGGAGTCTGTCAATTTGGGGTTCCCAATGTGAGCGGTGGGTGAATGGGGTGGGGTGGTAGTCAGTGTCTGGGTGGAAATAGTCAATAAGTTTAAGTCTTCTATGGAAGTTATGTAAGGCCCTTTGAAGCTCCTCCCGGTCTAATTTGTTGGGGCGTGGAACGAAAGAAAGTCCCCTCTCTAGAAGGGATAACTGTGGGATGGATGGGGTAAAAAGGGTTGCCAGGTTGAGGATATTGGAAGGGGAGTCCCACCCCAGGTCTTGATTGTGTGAGGCCCCCCTCCCCCTGGTTGGTTATCCGGTTTGGGTTTATTGGTTATTGTAAATTTAGAATATGACACCAGTTATTGAAGATGGCTGTTGCAGTGGCGGCGGTCCAGTGGATGTTGTCCTTTTCTGTTATGAATGTATCATGGGGGATCTCTGTGAGGAAGGGGAAGTAGGTGACCATGGTATTGTTTATTTGTTTGAGGTTGCTCTGTTGTATGGGTGTGAGGTGAGAAGAGTAGTTTATTACCGGAAAATAAATGTCGGCATTGGGAAAGGTCAATTTGGCTGTACGGAAGAGGGTTTTGAGTTGCTTGATGGTGGTCTGCCTGGGGTCCTGGTCCTTGTTATTGATGCCAACGGAGAAGATGACAATTGAAGAATAGATGGTGAAATGCTCCTACTTTATAAAAATTCAATGCACAAGGTGTAGAAAATGGCAAGAAGAAGGGTTAGGGTTAGGGTTAGAAGCCCTAGTAAGGGTTAGGGTTAAGGTTATGGTTAGGGTTAGGATTGCCTTCCAATCATGGTCCGGCATTCAACTAAAACAAGTATTAAGGGAAAACTTTAGCCTCCAGTACACAAATACTGAGGATGGACTATTGGAGATATTGTGTGCCCGGGAGTTAAACTTTTGAAAGGAAAAATATTTGCATATTCATAGTTTCTGGATTTCTTTTAATCTTTGTCATTTTAAGGACTCTAAATGAGGCAACTTTTATGCAAAACAATACTAAGCATAAATTACCATTCAAAGCAAAGTATTTCTGTCTGAAAATATGTCTGGAGGGTGCTTTCAATTCCATGTAGATACTAATTACAAATGATGTACTCGAGATACTTTTTCTAAATGACCTCAAACATGCCTTTCACATTTCTATACTTCAGTTTCTTACAGTCTAACATTTATGCTGACAAAGAAATGTCTTTAACAGGCTAATATCACCGCTAAAACTAGCCCAGACAAATTATCAGCTGGACATTATTTAAATTATTATTCCCTCATCACAATAAAATTACATGTAAACCAACTGCATGAAATGCAAAACACAATCAGCAACCAAAGAAGCAGAAGGTGACCATTTACAGAGAGCCAGCGATCAGTGATAGTTAACTGTACGACTGTAAAAATCAATTCAAACCAATCCCAATCTCAGATCATAGGCATGTTCAGATGTTGTTATTGGCCACTCTGGAGCCTTATCAACTCTGATGAGCGGACATATGACAAATACCCCCCTACAACTCATGACTTATTCACAAAATGAAAATTGTTGTATTTAATGTGATCAAAGCTGCCAAGGTTTTTCACTGGAACATATATGCTGTATAAAGGCAACACATGGCTGATATACACAGATAAGGAATTGCAGCACTCCTGACATGGCAAGTTTTTACAGAGCTGCGACAAGCCACTGCAGATTGTCAATGCTACAGGAATTAATGTGTATGAATGGATTCAGTCACAAGCCATTAAACCTCCCCTGGCCCTTTGTAAATGGGCAAGTTCTACTTCCTTGCTTCATCATATTTCTCTCCATAATCCAATATGAGGTGTGGGAGCGGTTGTAAAATGGCCTGTGGCAGTTCTAATAACCTTGGCAGCTTTATTACATTTATGGCCAACTTTCATCAAATGAGCGACATGCTTATTCCTTGATGTGATTAAGGTCTTCTGGTGAGATGGAGAGCGGAGTGCATCATAATGTTTTTCAAAAGTTTGACATCTATTCTATCATAATCATATGTCCTTTATGTTGTAATATTGTTTAATGTTATGTGTCTCATTTTAGATCCCACCAGGATGTCTGTCTGTTGGTGTAAAAGATGCTCTTTTCAGGCTTTGGATTCATGACAATAAGCTCATTCGCACCACACAGATTGAGATGCCAGTGCCAGTTAGACATGAAGAGGCATTTAATCTGAATATTAACCGTCTTTTAAACTCACGCACTGATTTTTTTTGTGATTGGCCCAGAGGAAGGTACTGTCCATCGATGGCTGTTTGAGGAGAATAATAAGATTGACTTAGCTGTCTCTACTTAGCATTCAGCTTAATAAACCATTCCAATCAGTATGCAGGAAGTGTTTTGCTGGAGGGTAAACTGTCTTTGAGTGTTTTTCTACACTATTATACCTTCATTTCTATAGTTTTAACCTCTCTGGAGTTTTGCATATTGTTATATTCTTCTAAACACCCCCTTGTGTAACATAATGTGGTTTCCCAGCAGCAACAATGTGTGAAGATAATGAGCTCTGTGAGTTTAGTGCAGGTGTTGTAATGGTTGTAACATCTACATTTTTGTGCTCTTCTCAGAGCAACGGCTTGTGTTCACCAAACAAACCCAAAATCGTATTCTACCCTCTCCCCTTCATTGTGCCTCTGCAGCCTCAAAGGTGCGTGTGCAGCCATCTGTGCAGCCAATTTTTTCAGCCCACCTCTGTTGGGATCGGTGTGGTTTGGCTGCAGAAAACTGGATTCAATCCAGAACTCAACCAGACGGGTCTTGTTATTTCAGACAGAGAAAAGAGGGCTTTCACACCCTCAGCACTGCTGTATTTGGGATAACTGAGGCATCCGCTGTGGTCACAACTCTTGTGGAATTTGTGTTTGGTGTCACACTAATAAGATTTTTTCTCCCCACTACAGACACTCTGCTGTTGTGCAAAAACAATACACGAAAAGACAGAAAATTGCCTCTTCTCTGAGTTTGTGAGTTCACTGCATTGATGAAAAACACTTTTATTAGCCAAGATTGTCCAAGAGGGGGCAGTATGCCATTTAACTGTAAAAAGTCATCCTGCTTATTAGAGTGTTTACACAGAGAATAGATTAGGAGTGTACCTGTACTTGTAGTGCACTTGTAGTATCCCATACATATACTCATTCTCCTTCATGTTACTACATGTGTATTATATATACAGTATTTACACAGAGCCACTTGCAACAGACAAATCTATTAAAAATTTCATATCAATATACCCTTTGAGAGTCCTGTAATGCCTTCTTTTTCTTGAAAGGTATGCTTATGTTATCTTTTGATGTTGAAAAGGACCCGCAGTGTATTTTACATAAATCCTTTGTGGCATGATCATCTTTGAAGGCTTCTGAATCCTCCTGAGTGAATGTATAAATACACAAAATCTTCAATCACACTGATTTTAATATTCAAACATCTTACTTTATGAGTCATTCCCTCCTCACTGCCTCTACATCTCTGCCTTTCCTCTTCATTTGGATTTGTGAATAATGAGTCTATTCCCTGGACATCTTTTGTTTGTGGGACCGATGCCCAGTGTGTGTGAACACGATAGCAAGTATGCGATGGGGTCATCATTCAGTCCTCCTGACAGACTGAATCCTTGTGAAAACACTGTTGCTGCGTATACCAACACAGCTGCTATTGGTGCAACGACACCAGCTTCATCTCCAGGCTCACACACGCAGTATGAGGTATCAGGTAGGGGTACATTATGCAAGGGCACGCGTGACAAGGAGGGAGGCATATTTATCACGTGAAGAAATCTCATCTTTATTCTTTCCTTTCCAACCTCCTCTGGCTGACTCGATGCTAAGCAAAGACCCGAGGCTCTGAACTTTGATTGCATATGTACACTCTCTTGTCTATATCAGAGGCCTTCCAATGATTAAAAAAACACACCTATAATTTCAATCATGATGTGTGGTACCCTTTTGAAATATCATCACCATCAATATGTCTATCATTTAGCACACAGCAACACATGCTCTCTCTTTATGCTTGAAGGTGCTCATTTAGTGACCAACCCAAAGTGTTCTTTGATTGTTACTGCATGTGTTTGTATGAGTGATGCTCCAGAAGTTATATAACCTTATAGCAGAAGTGATAGGAAATGGGATTTTTTTTCTCCCACCCCCAACAGTAAAATTTGGCAAGGCGGAGTTGTGAGAGCTGTGGGTAAATTCTTGCTGTTAATTGGACTGTGAAGAATTTTTACTGCAGATTCAGCCCACTCTCCATGTCACTCTTGTACCTCTGCAGGTTCACTCCATGGATTGTAAAACGGTCATTAGTTTACAGCATGTTCGGTCTTTCTCTTTCTCTGTACGCCTGTGTCCCAATTCTATACTATAACTGCACTCAGCATGTGCTAAAAAGCATGCAGTATACATATTCTTGATGTTACTATACAAGAAATCGCTGCACTTTAAACTTTAATGAACTACTAAAAGGAACAGAACTAAGACATACACTGATGTCAACCAAAGTGCCACTTTGTAAAGCTCCTCCCAGACACTTGATTTATTACAATGACATAAAAAAACAACAACTTTGGTCTCATCAAAATTTTTGCTAAGCTCTGGTAATACAGAGATGTTGCTAGAAATTAGTCTGACAGTTACTTTGCAATGCAGCTGGATTTGTGAGATTGTGCAAGAATCTATATAATCAGGCTTCAAGTTATACGCCTGTGGTCAAACCACCAGTGGTTTGGACTAATCAGTGTGATAGATGGTGATAGATAGCCAAGTATCTTTTGAAAGTCTCTGCCCTTTCCTAAATAATTTTTTTCTCAAACGGTTTTGTGTAACAAACCATTGGGCATGTCACTGTTATAAATAAAAACATTCAGATGATCAGACAAGATGCAAACAGAATTATAACTAACAGTATAATTAAAACTACAATTGTAGCACAAACTGTCCATTTTAAACACACATGACAGATTACATATTTTTCAGGTACTCATTATCAGTTTGAAGTAATTTAGGTTATCTGGGTAAACAGCTGGTTTGTTCACAACCTGCCTGATCATTCGAAAGATCTATTTTTTTTGTTTTTTACCTTGTCTAACATATTTCCACATCACAGCAATTAACGTGCTGAGTGCAATGTTATCAAGGCCAACACTGTGAAATTTAGACTGAAGTTGAAATAAATCAGAATGATCCTATAAAGTGAATTATCAAAGATACTGACATCCTAGAGTCTACTTAATGTTGTGGCCTCTCCAGTGTGAATACACAGCATACTCCAAACCCTGTTAGCATTAATGTGTGCTATAGAAATGGAGGACAGCACACATGCAAACACACACAATTTTCAAAAAGATGAATAGTGCACAAACACCATTTGCATCAAACACTGATGAAACAGAGACTGGTGATGATGCCAGCTCATGTAAACTCACTGTGAATCAGGATGAGAGTGAGCGGATCGAGCTTCAAAGGTTGCTGCCGGGTATGCAAAGAATGTTCTGCTCTATTCTTTCAGCATTTCAGATTGAGTAACATCTGGTGCTGCTATCTTTTATTCATATGTTACTTTATTTTGTCTCTACTGGAGAGTTATTTTTCCTTGCATTTACAGCTTGTGTAGCTGTGACTTGATTTATTACAGCTATGCCAGCGAAGGCAGAAGAAACCCAGCTTAGTTTTAAATCAATTTACACTGCCGGCTGTTTAGCCATTAACTGCTCTTTTATCCACAAAGGGAAGGCAGAGGTGCTCCATCACACAAAGCAGTGGCTGTGGTTAAATACTGGACAGACTGAATGGACTTTATTTGGTACTCGCTGACCCACTACAAGTCTTGGATGTTCAGCTTGTTTGAGACAGACAAGATAGACAATTTTAGTCTTCAGCTGTCTGCAATAAGTCCAGGTCATACGTCCTTTTGTTATCTGACCTACAGGTAGCTCATACTTCAAAAAACACACACTTCTATATATCTGTATTATCAGAAACGGCAGATAGGAGGCAGATTTAATGGTATTGACTGTATAGCCTATGCTCTGCCTATAAAGCTGACAGTTACTTATTGTAAAGCGTGAAGCACAAACTGTAAACATTGTGTAATTGCAGAAAAGTGTTCACAATAAGTAAGTAATGAGCCCTTTTCACTTTACCCCCTGACTTGACCGGTGGAGTATAATGCAGGTGAGCGAGCTGTTATTTCTATGGAAATTGTCAATTGGCAGCCGGTGGGGGTGAGCTGGGAAGAAATAGCTCGAGGGGTTCAAGACTGCTGGCGTTAACGACACCACAGCAGGACTGTACCACTACCCGCGCTCACCACTGATGAGTTTTTTTTCTCCAGACAGAGATGACTTCCCTGTGCCCCTGCGAGCACAAACTGGTGCCTATCAAATCTTAAATTCACGCTGCTCCTGTAATGAGGAAAACCATAATAGCAAATCCTGCTCGGAGCATCCTCTGGCTGTGATGGCCGCACTGGAGGGCATGTGCACACAGCGCGGGGGTGTTTCAGCTGGCGAGCAGGCTTTCCTCATTATCTAGATGTGAGTGCCATGAGGGTTGGATAACGCAGAGGGTGTGGAGTCACATTAATCATGCTGTCACACATGCACAGGTCCACTGCAGAGACAAGAGTTCACGCCTTCACATGCTGATGCACTGACGGTGACAACAACTAGTGTTTTCACTCAATATGAAACATGACCCTGGTGATGTTTTAGCACATAACACAAAATGCTGGCACTCTATATTTTCTTGACTTGATAATACTTGGCGATTTGTGATGTAATGGTAGTCATACTTTGTTGATCCGACTCAGCACTGCTGAGTCAGCAGTGTTCCCCTGCACCTGCATCTAATCTGTGTGTGGGAGGAATCCTGCTATTTCTCCTTAGTGAGCTGTTGGTGGTGCATCGTGCTTGCCGTGAGCCTCACCATGCCAATGTTCCCATATCACTGACTGTGTATTCATTTCCACCCATACCGCACACAGGGGATAAATGTAATGATTTGCATGCATATAGCTTGGAGAAAACACTGTAATGAAAGTCCCTCCCGCCCAAGATGGAAAGCAAACTTTGATCAGGGGTGGGAGGGAAATGTCTTCATGCCTCCTGGCATCACAGGGGCAGGAGGCTGCAGGTATGCGGCATTTAAGATTAGACCCATGCACGGCTTGTTGAACAAATACATAAGGTCAAAATCCTTAGTGAAGTCTTAGCAATGGTGATGAAACCACTACCTCTAAATCATTCTTATTTCATTAAAGACAAGCATCAGAGCTGCTGGGTTTCAGTCAACACAAACTAAATTGCTTCAGTTACCATCCTGAAGAAGAATGATTAGTGGATGTGCCGCTGTTGCATGAAGATGGTGAAATGGAAAATTTAGATGATGCTGTGGCTTGGGATTCAGTGGATAAACAGATAATACATTTCTCTCAGACTCCCTGCCCTTTGGGGTAATTCAATTCATTTTCTTTTATTGATTGACACTGGACACCGTGATGTTTGCAGTTCATGCAAGCAGGCAGCGATAATAAGAGACATTTCTTGCAATGAGGCTCTTGAAAATAAATAGTGGCTCTGTCAAAACCGCCAGGTAGCAGTAAATGTGTGTGAGTGTAATTTATTGTAGTTCTATTTTTGTGAGAACCAGTTTTAGAGTGACAGTTTGTGTGTTGTTGTTTGCAAGAGCACAAATAATACAAACGTGTGTGTGTGTGTGTGTGTGTGTGTGTGTGTGTGTGTGTGTGTGTGTGTGTGTGTGGTATTGTATGTCTATCAAACATTTTGGCAGGTCTTCACTTCTTCAAGAGGTTGCTTGAGGTTTATGGACTGTTTTCAATTGAGTTTATGTTAAACCTTTGGCCCTTTGGGTACGGTTGAAACAAATATAACATAGACTTATTATCACATGTTTAGTTGATCTGACAATGTGTTAGCAAACAGCTGTTTATTTGCACTTTAAGTGGATATGGTATAATGTTCATTAAGAGTTTTTGGCCACGTGAATATTAAGTCCAATATTCACTCCCCTTTAGGCTCTTTTTTTGGTCTCCACCAACTCCTTAGGTAAATATCAGTCTCTGTAGTGGCTAAATGCTTCACCGTGTTCACAAGCTAATTGCTAAATGTGTCTGTCTGGCAGTGTCTAGCAGGTAGTGTACAGTGGTTTTTTAAAGCTATCTTGTTTAAAACAGCCTACTGTTGTCGACAGTGACACTGATGAGAGCAGTGAGTGTTTTTTATGAAAAACAAAACAATGAGCTGAGGAGACTATAAAGATCTGTAAAGCTGAATCGAGTGATGATCCTGTGTGGGTTCAACACTGTGAGACTGTCCTCACAGGTACAAAAATGTGTGTGTGTTCCTTATGTATGTTAACAAGAATGAATGCCATTAAGGCTTCTTTCTGGAGAATGCAGGAGGAACCTTTCATCTTCGTGTTACTTTTGTTTGTCTTTCTGACATTTTCACTTTTTGCAGCCTTTGAAGTTATAGGGTTTTTTTCCCCCGTTAAACCCTCCAGCATGTCAAACTTTAGACTAGAGGAAGAAAAGCACTCTTTTATTTTGCAGATAAGTTTTTCAGCAGAACACAGAGCTCTTTCTGGCTTTAAAGATAGTTTCTCAGTGTTTCGACTGTTGTACATAATCACGTTTATAAGGATTGTCTCCATCCCCTCAGGAGCTGTCACTTTGTGACTTATGAAGTCTGACATCAGGTGTTTGCCCAAAGTTTTCTGCGGAGTTACTTCATACATGTAAATGAATTTAGTATTGACAAGATGGCTGCTTGACCTTGCTGTAATGCTGAAAGTAGCCTTCAACTTAAAGAGGCACTCAACCTATTTTACATGATCTCAGTCTATTTACTAGTCATCGGGGTTCCTCAATATTGGATGGTTCTGCAAAACAGTGAATTATGTTCAATGGCTTTCTTTTTACATCCAACACCAATATTTTTAAAATTCTCGTTTTTTACAATATCTGCACATCGCAACTGTGTGACATTTAGGGAAAGATCTTGGTTACAGTTAATAGGAGGGCAAACATTTGTTGTATTCATGGGATGTGATGAAAAAAATCACCTATATGTAACCCACATAAAAGTATATGGACACTAAAGGGTTAACTCCATGGGCATTATTGTTTTAACCCTGTGAGCACCTGTAGGGGCATCCTGTAGTCTCACACCTGACCCCAGAGAGAGGGGAGGAGCACAGAAGTAACCTGTGTGGAAAATGTGGAACTATAACCGATAGAAAAGTCAGAAAAAAGTGAGAGATTTACAGAAATAAGCTGCAGACACTTGCTTTAATGTCAGCAAGTGTTTTCCACATATGCTAACGGAATTGGGCTTCTCTGGAAACTCAGGTGAGTTAATTAACGGTGCTAACTAACAATGTAGCTATCTGCTGGCTTGATGAACTCTATCAGACTTGAGTCATGTATGGTTTGGAAAATGAGCTGAAAACCAGTCGGAGTATTTTGAAAAGTAATGTGCGTCTAAAATTAGACGCACGCTCCCTCCCCTCGCTCCTGTTTCCTGTCTGTCTACTGTTAAATGAAGGCATCTGTGCCGAAAAAACCCCAAAACAATTATTGTGTTGATATGTTCAGATGTGTTTTATGTGTTAAATCAGTATATGTTAAAAGCACTATTGTAAATTATTATGGGTTAATTCATTACTGAGTTCTAGTAAATTATTTTAATTTCATGTTACAGTAGAGATGAAAAATGAATGCCTTAATGAAACTAATATGTTCACACTGTAAAAATTGCAGAGATAATTTCTATTTACATTAAGGTTATAATGGATTACTGAAGAAATGTATCTCATTCATTTAGAAAGCACTTTGTAATAATTTCAATTGATTGTTCGGTACTATTTTTTTTCTGATCCTGGATTTAAGCTTGGAGTAATTCCTTTAAACTTGATGGCAAGCCAGACCCAGTGAGAACTTTCTGAGGGACGTGTGAAGTGGTGTGGCCAGCTGGCTCAGATTTCGCTCAGTGGATTCATCTCTGGATTTTACGGGATTCCAAGATAAGGAATAACCATTGCACACTCATTTAGCTTACTTAATTAGCTTACTGGGCAGTGAAGAAAGTTTTTTCCGACCATAAAGGAAGAGCTCTCTTTTATTTGGGGTGTTTTATGTACTGTAACAGTTGTTTTTTGCTGTTAAACTCTAACAAATCGGCCAACTGTTCGCAACATTCAATGTAACTCTCCTTCCTATTCACTTCTCAGAACCTAGTTAGCATTCTGGTCATGAATTCAAGTGCTACACATATTAAAGACTCGCTACACACCTTTCCACAACTCTCACCTCCACACATGCCTTCTGCCCACTTTCATAAAAGGTGGACAACCTTGTGCATTGGCACTGAAAGCTAATATTGTACACTAAATTATGAGGTGCAGAATCATCCGCTACAGATGAAATTCCAAGGAATAATGAAATTTGAGTGCTAGCTGAGTGTGTTGACAGTTGTATAATGTCTTGTGGCTCTGTAGGAGTTTTGTCAAGTCCAACAGGCAAATGCCACAGCTGGAGGCTAAAGCCAGTGCAGGAGTGCAATGCCACCTAAGGCCACTAGATGCTTATTCTAAAAAATCCCTACCTCCAAATGAAACCCAGAAATACAAAACCAATGATTTCCCCTAATTACCTCAGTCTGAGGTAGCGGGCATGTTTCCAGAGTGTGAAATTGACTGCAATGAAAACCTATGTGCATCTTTTATATACAGTCTTTGGTCAAGTATGAGGAAATGACTCAAGTGACATCATTCTCCGCTTTGGCTTTTAGATTACACAATTTTAACTGGAAGGCTACGTTACGTAATAGATGTGTGGAGTTTGAGAATCGCAGGCTGTTTGCCAGATGAGGGACGGTATTAAAAAAAGACAATATCAAGATGCATGATGGGTACTGTAGGATCAAGGGTTTCTTTTAATTGTTCATTCTTCCATGATCATTTTGTTTGTTGCAGTCTAATTCGCAGCATGTTAATGGGCCTTAAGGACCCATCGACAGCTACCAGCAATCTGATGCAATTCACTGTATCTGTTGAAATTCATTGAAGTGAACTACCAATCTGTTCATTTTATTATCTCAACTGACACAACAATCAATCATTTTGGGCGCCTGTGGTGAGGTTTACTTTGGTTTGGACTGACAGGATAAAAGTGACACACTCCGAAAAAGGCATATGTACTAGATGTATTTCAGTGAGAGTAAGCAGAAGCTACAAACTTCAATCAGTCATCATCATGTGCTGTGGTCTCTGAACTACTGATCAGGCAGTTTCAGGGATGCATCATGTGTTTACTGTGCCGAACATAATGAGGCAGAATGAGAGTCACAGGAGCTCAGAACGAGCCTTATTACACAAGTGACCACAAATATGGCAGATGACAGCCAGCCTCGAACCTGCATGGAAATGACTGCTGAATAGCAAGACAAACACATGTGGCAGGCAAGACAAATGCAGCCCAATGTGCTGCCATTGGATGATAGCGACTAATTAGAGAGTTTTCTCTTCTGCTCAAGGGGCTGTCTTATGATTAACGGAGCCCAATGAATATGTATATGATGCAAGCACAGGGATGGCTTGATCTAGGTCAGGCTGCTGGTGGATGATGAGCTGCCTGTGAAGTGAAGAAAGGAGATGTGTGGCTACACCACGCTATCCAGAGGAACCCTCAAGAGGCGAGCACATGTGAGGGACCTTAACTTTTCCAAATTATGTCTCAAACAAGTTTATGGGCTCTTGGCATTCAGAAGGAGGTGGCTCATCCAGCTGACAAGCCCTAAATGACTTCTCTGGGGATCATTTCTGTCTGTTACAGCTTGGCATTTAAATGGAGCAACTGGATGCATTAATTGGCCCATCTATTTACTCTGCAAACAGAATGTAAAACAGATATTTCAGCAAGGACAGTGAAGTGATGTCATATGCTGCTAGAGCTAAGAGATGTTTTTGTTGAAGTTTGTAAAGAGAATATATACAAACCATTCAGAGTCCATGAGTGAGAAATAGTCATAAATCAAAAGGCATAAAATTTGACTGTGATGGGACACAGTAGGTTTCACAGTGACCCTTCCTTTGTCTCTAAGGCAGAGCGGGTGTGCAGTGCAGAATTTTAAATGAGGGTTTTCAGCTGTTCATGTCTCTTTTCAGGATCATTACTACAAAAATTACAATAGCTGACAAATTTCACAGCTCATGGTTTTGCTACCAACAAATTACTTTTGCCTACACTGTAAAAAAAGAACAACAAACAAAACCTGTAAAAAAAAAAAAACAGTTAAAAGTCTGGCAGCAAAGTTTCCAGACAGATACTGTCAAATTACAACAATTAACTATAACACAAAATTACATGTAATAAGTTGTAAAAATACAAAGCAAGTTAAGTTAAATTAGAGTATATTATTGTTTACAAATGTGCATTAAACTGCTTGAAAACAGACATATTATCTTTCGGGTTAAATTTAGGGCATTTATTAGCCAGTTGTGCATTTTGTCATGCCCCTCACAGGCCAGTCTGAGCTTGCCACTGACTTTTGTTCGTCATGGCAAATTGTGTGTTTTTACAAGGCTGTAACTTTTAAATTTTAGGGTTAGGGTTCTGAGGGACACCCTGGGGTGGTGTACTATCAATATAAAGTTGAATTGTTGAGTGTAAACTGGAACTCTACAATTAATATTGATGTGAATTCAGAGGATATATATCTCAGATTAGGGATGCATCGACCCAGATATCGACTGAGTTGCTAGATTGGATAATGATATCATCTGATAATGGGAATGATTCTTGGGGCGGATCTATTCACTTCAATTCTATGTTTGCGATGCGCCATGCGTCAGCAGCATGGACTTGACTCACAACAAACACATAGAGCAACAACATGGAGCAAGCCAAAGAGTCAGCTGTATGGAGATATTTCACGCTTGCTACACCAACAAGCTCAACAGATACTTGCAATATCTTGCGAGGTTTGGTGGTAGCACAACAAAATACAATACAACAAACTTAATCAAGCACCTACAAAAGCATCATGCTAAAGAGCATACCAAGTTCCTCAACAAAACTAAAGACGGAGACAATACGATGAAGCAGTTAACTTTGACAGATGCACTGCAAAGACGTGAGAAACGTCCAACTGACAGTCTGAAAGTAACAAAAATAACAGAGAACGTTCTGAAGGTTTTGAATTCCTGTTTGCACTAAATGTTTACAAAAAAATTTGATTACTGTTTATTTTGTGTTTGACCAAGTTAGTTAAGCTAATGGTTTACTCTGACTTTCAGCTGCTGTATTTTATATTGGATTTCTGAATTCCTGTTTGCACTAAACGTTTACAAAGATGTTTGATTCCTGTTGATTTTGAATACTGTTCCAAGTTGCTGCCGGTGCACAATTATTTACTATTTAGATAATAAATAACAATTCAGTACATTTATATCTATTAGGGGTGTGCATCTCTCCAATATATGACGATTCGATATGTATCTTGTTACATGGGGTGCGATACGATACAGGAACGATACATTTTAAAATGGAACGATTCGGTTTGATTCGATTCAGTAGGATTTCGATACGATACAGTACGGTTCAGTTTGATGGGGTATAATACAATCTGATAGTTCCTTGTTTAAAGTAGACAATCATTTTACATTATGAATTAACATAAGTGAATACTATAAATGTGGCATTGCTTGCCTTCAAATAGATTTATGAAAGACTTGAGAACAAGTATATTTTGACATGTGAATTCAGAAACATGTCATGTTTATTAGTGTAACATATTGCACTGTATGAACTCTACAAAGCCTCTATCACAATGAAAAACAAACAATATTTAAGTTCATCGCCTGTTTCCCCATGCCGTCTCACCAAGTGAGTGTTGAGATTTGTTGTACTACCGGTGTACTTTAGTGCGATTTTACACTCTTTGCATATAGATGTATATACTTTAAGCTCGACGGTGTGTTGTGAATAGTGTTGGTGTCGGATCATTTTTATCTTTCCCTCGCAAATACAGCTCATCTGACGTGACTGTGACGAGTATCGCAAGACTTTTATGGGAGAAAGAGAGACACAGACAGGGAGCAAACGGAGCTTTGAGCAGCACATCAGGAACAAACCCATTCATAACTTTGTAATCAGACTACATTTTGTTTTACAAAGGTAGGAAAGTAAAGTTTGCCTTGAGTCTCTTCCACACGGCGAGGAATAGTTTATTAATTCAACAATGGTACTGGATCGGTATCGGGTATTGGCAGAAAAGCAAAGCCCAGGTATCGTTATCGGGACTGAAACAGTTGGGTTGAAACATCCGTAGCCAAGATTTAATAGCGCTTTAATTTTGAAATTCTACATCAGAATGCCATGATATTGATGCCACAGATGCCTAACCAGCAGATCTGTCAGAGGATATGAAAAACGCCCCCAGTGTTATTTAGTTTTTGTTGAAATCTGCAAGCTTTTTTTTCTACTGCTTGCAATCACACTTGGGAACTATGAAACATTATATGATTCCTGCTTGCATGACAGCTCTCAATAAATGCAAGGATTTCTTTGTTGGGGTTGTTTTTTCATTTTGAGGAAAAATTATTTGAATGAATTACCCAGTGACTCCCATTGGACGTGTGTGGCATTTCAAAGCAAAACCACAGAGCTCAGAATCTGTGAGCTTTTCAAAGCATACTTACATAACTGCAACTGCACCTGTGACTGTAATTCCCATACTATAATAAGGTCTGAGATTCACACCACAGAAGGATTTTATTTGTGAATTCTGCTGCAGGTTTAACCAAGAACATGCAAGCGACACTCTGAAATATATGCTATAACAAGAAATGCCTCCATTTTATGGGACTGTAAGTCTCTTTCTGAACATAATGAACTCCCTGACAGGGAAAAGACAGAGCTTCAACACAGTAAAACATGGCTGTTGCCTGTCGCCAAACAGCCATGCTCCATTGTTTCAGTGATGGTGGCAGAGTGGCTGCAGACATCAACTTTTGTGCTGCTTCTTTAGAGTAATGGATTAGTCTCTTCTACAGACAGTAATGCTTATACAGACACGTATACATTCATATTGCACCTGTCATGCATACACATGTAAAGAAACCCTGTCCTGTGATGCCCTCTGTAGTGATCAAACCTCGCCATTTCTCTGTCACAGAAGAAGAATGAGCCTCACTCTCTTTCTCCCTGCATGATTCAGTGAAGCTCCATTCACCTCACATCAGTGCAGCTCCATTGGACAGTGCAATGGAGCAGCAATGGACTAAACACTGCTTCTCAGTTGCATTCAATTGTTCATTTGCTCTCTGTCCTGTTATGTGTGACTGGAGAATCACACGCTGCTCCTCTCATCATGACCTGAGCATCATTGCCGTGGAGGAATTTAATGGTCCCTGTTTCCTTCCCTTCCGAGAAACGACAGTGCTGACAAAGTGATCGGATCATTTGAAATTAAGACAGACACTTGTTTCCGGCTCAGCTCAGGGGCATCGTTGATTTATGCCCGGGAAGAATGAGTGGTGCTGCTCTTTTTGTCTTGCAGAAGAAAAGCATCCATTTCACGTTTCATATTAAAGACACCACATTTAGTTTAGTGTGTGAAGTTTCGCTGGTGCTAAAAACACATTGATGAGCACTGATTGTTTTTTTGTTTTTGTTTTTGGCATTTCATCATTGTTTTTTGTTTACAGATTCCTTTGCTAGTGTCTTGTCTCCGTCCATTGACATTTTTCCTTGTTTTGTTTTCTCCCCTGGTTAGCAAATTAAGCATTCCAGAAAATGTTGCTATAGTTGCAGCTGAGCCTGTGTTTGTATAATCTGCCCTGCGTCCATAATTCCTGAGCCATCAGAAAGTACAAACCCCAGCGCTGGGACTTTTTTGACACCTGAATCTATTGTAGAAGAAGAAAAATGTGTCCCTGGTTCTTTCAGTTGAAACGCAGATAATCTTCCTGCATTCCTTAAAGGGTTATTGGTCCTCTGGAAACTTCCTATAATTGGCAGCTTCTATCAACGTTGTCCATCAATGCTGAACTTTCTAAAGTTAAAACTTTCTACTAAAAAGAGTCAAACAAACATGCCTGGAGTTACAGAGATACGAGTTACAAAATGAATCACAATAAATGCCTAATAAAAAAGCAAAGAAAGTTTGTGAACACACAATAAAAAACACTTTGTTTACTACTGTATAAACGTACAAAAACAATATCATCACATTTTTTAGCACAAGCAGAGCCTCATACTAACAGGTCTTTCCTTTTGATCTTTTGCCAAAAGCCTGCAAATTTGTACCTCTAACTACTAAACTGCCTGTGGGTGGTATGACACTATTAATTCTCAGTGGAAAAAGAAAAGACTGAAATTATTAATTCATTCATGTAGTAGTCAGTGGTTTTGTGCAACAAAAGACAGCAACTTTGCCACAGATGGCACACTTTCCCTTTGAAATGCATCTGCTTTTCAACAGAGGTGTGCAAAACTGAAACAAAAACTAAAACATAATCCCACTTTGAGCAACAATCATCCAGAGAATATGTATCCAGTATTTCTTTCATGCACATTTACAATGTGTTGCTTTGAAAGCAGATGCATGGTTTGTTTTCAGATTGCACAGGAAATAGATAATATCAGACTTTCTAGTGTGCTAGGTCATAAACACATAAAATGGACTCAGGAAATGCTGGCAGCTTGCAGATGCACACATAGTATGTTTTCTCTAAACCTCTCACAAGATGCTTCTAGTTGCTTGTAGTTTAGTTCAAGGTGGTTATAGTGAATTATCACCCAAAGCTGTGCAGCTGTGTGGATCTTTTAGTCTCTTTTAGCTCTTGTTTTTTGCAGCCCTCTTTTCAGCAGCAGCAGTATTGAGTAAAATACACAAAAAGCTCTGATAAACCCACTGGACACTACTCAACCCTGCCTTGGAAGTTGGTGGTGAACAAGGACTTTTCATTTGTCAAATGGCCAGGAAAACGACCTCAAATAAATGGTAATGTTGCTCCATTCTCAACTTTTATAAATGGTTTCTCTGACCGGAAATGACACTGGGTTAAAAATTAGAAGAGGGTAAATGAGTGTTGGCATGTTGCCCTTAAGTACTTGAAATGTAATATAGAATGTCCAGTTTGAAAAACAGATCAATGAGTTTGAATAAGCCCAGTTCATGACTGCAGCACTCTGTATGTTATTTCGTGATAAACATACGAAACTCAACATCAAAACATGATAAAAAAATTCCTACCTGTTATCCAGCCGTGGGTTGTAATGTTACCTCAACACATATTTTCTTGATTGATGTCTGTTTTCCCGGTAAGATAAACTATTTTTCTAGGGCTAAACCACATCCTACTGCAACCTGCACAAATGTTGGTTCCAGGGTGAAGAAAAACAACAAACCAGAATGAACCAGTCTGTGGAAACATTAGCTACATTTAAACATTATTTTCATCTTGGGAAAACATATTATCATTTCAGGCAGAAATTTGACATTTGTAAGACTACAAAAATACATTTGAAGACACAACTCACTATTGCATAACAGGGTTAGGTTTTAACACCAACCCTAACTATAGGATTTTGGGATTATGATATAGGCCTAATTCTTGATGTTATACTTTCGATAATGATTTCGATTTCATAGAACTGCTATAAGGTTAAATATATATTTTGTGTAGGCCCATTCTTTAACTGGATGTGGAAATTAAGCACTTTTTGTAATGCTTAATTTTTCAAACCACACCATACTTTTGACGGTATAAACTTTACATTGAATTATGAACCTGTAGCATCTGAGCGTGTTGCGGTCAGTACAGGTCAGTTCTAGTAAATGGATCTGGGGGTGTATTTTCAGCAGCACAGATGTTACTGAATGATCATAGAAATATTGTAGGAATACTACAGGCAGCAGTGTATCTCTATGATCCTCTCACTCTTCTGCGATTACACATTGGTTCTTGTCACTTTGATCATGAAGGTGACACTATTCTAGTATATAGGCTAAAATCTAGTATAGTATATAGTTTAGAGAACATTATAGATCGAAGATGAAACTGAAAGAACGGCGGGACTGAGAGTAAAATGCACTATAAAATAGGTGCTGGCTTACTGAGTACCAAACTTTAGACCTATTAATAACAGATGAATAATCAGAAGACACTGATTTCAATAATGTATCTGCACTCTCCACAGATTGTCCGGTAAGAACAGGAATGATGTTGAAGGGTTAATGAATCCAGTTAACACACTCTCGTTGAGATGCCCCTCATTTATTGATGCATAAACTCTTCTTGGTATTGTCTGTGTGTGGTTAACTCTCATGGACGCACAAGACGGAGCAAATCAACCAAAATACAAGCAAAAGTCCAGAAAACACAGCTGCAGGTTAAATAGAGTTCAAGCTGCTGTTATGAACAAATAAAATCCAAAATTCCCTCTTCATCGGCTCACGCGAGATACTTCTTCCAGTGCCGCAGAGGTCTCTTGATTAGTTCAGCGCATCCTGCCATTAACTGTTCACGTGCGCTCCATGCACGATCACGTGAACACTATGCCAGAAATTGGCGATGCAGTGTTAAACTTCTGAACATGCACAATTACAAATGTCTGCTATGTTGGCACCACAGACAGCACCATAGATTCATCAATACACACAGTACAGTTAGGCTACTGATATTTTAGAGCCATGGTCAAGGTAATATATTCTAACTGGCAGCTTAACGAGGGGGATGCATTTTGGTCATTTTGCTAAAAGAGGAATGGCATCCTCTCTCAAATCGCCTACTACTTTAGGTCACTGAAAAACGACTCTTATTACAGCTCCAGTGCTACATAAGTTTTAGGTAGTAGATGGCAGTGTATGTGGGTTGTATGTCACTAACCTTGTAATCCTATAGGAGCAAATTACACTGGTCTGAATGTAGAACAGTAGCAGATAACAGGTAGCTATGGTCTGTATTCATTCAGCTGATACTTTACTTCTACTGTGTTTGCAGGTAGGAAATCGGTCACACACACTCTTGGTCCATGTGAGGTGGCATAATTTTATGCAAAACATGGCCTACATAATGCCATTTTTATTTAATTAAATGCCAGTTCAAAGTTTATATTATTAGTTAATCCCATGTAAATGTTTAAGTAGTTATATTATTATGTGTATTTAATTTATTCTGGCTGTTTATAATAGGGGTACAGTGCAAAGACTACTCAGGGTGAGTTATCAGTAGTATGTAAAACAGTCACGATATGAGTGCTGTGTCTTACCATTTTTGTAACTTTCCAAAACTGACAAACTGACATGTAGCTAGGTGTGCAGAGGTGAGAAATGATTTTAACTTTTCTCTCTCTTGTCAGCTCTACTGCTTTCATTTCTTTGTACAGATGAGTGCAACACTAGTAATGCCTGTGAGGAAAGACATGCGCACCATTGGGACCTGATCAGACAGCACACTTTTTGCAGGTTTAAAAATTTGAGGCACACCACCCTACCTTTTTGTTGATGCCTATAAAAGAGCAGATTTCTGCGTGTTCAACTCTGAATTGCTTGTCCTTAGCCTATCCATTACTGTTTTCTGTTCAGAAGCCCTGCCATCTGTCCATCCGATTGGACAATGGGAAAAGACGCTAATGACTTTGGGCACTTTTCCACTCTGAGTTGATGGTTTTTTTTAACTTGACGTTTTCAGGCTCATAGAGTGGAAAAATGTAAGATGCACAACAATGCAAAAGCAACCAGCAAAACTCTCATTGAAAACAATTACAAAACACTGCCCTACGCTGCTAAAAATCACTCTTCTTATCAGGGCCATAAACACTTTTTTCTGCAGACATGGTTAGACAACATATCATACAAACTTTTTAAGCATATTGTAGTGGCTAAGTATCTAGTTGCTTGTTTTGATGTTTTTCTGCCTCCTACTGGCCAAAATTTGAGTAGAAGTGGCAGCACCACAACAGAGAAATGCTGCTTCATAAGTATAAGTGTAATTAATGAAATATGTGTTAACTGTAAAGTAAACAAGAAGTCTGGTCCAGGAGGTAGACTACTAAATTTGAATGTCTGACATATTATTGCCGATTTTAATTTATAAAAAATATGTCATGTTTTTTTATTTGATTTTTCTGAAAAGTAATTGTTCCTTAACAATGTTGGCAAGTGCAATCAAGTAATATAAAATGAAAATGTAAAAAATGGTTTGTAAATGTAAAAAAAATTATATTTAGTTCAGTAATTGTAACCACTAAGTCTCTTCTCTTGTTGCTTCAGGATTTTCCTCATTTCAGATCTAAACAGTGCTGTTGGAGCTGGTACCCCATTATCTGGCCTCCTCTGATGCTGTAGCCTGCTGTTTATGCTGAACAGGTGTGGGTGTTACCACTGTTCACACACACATTTACGCACCCCCCCCGCCCCCCGACAGGATTCATACAGCCGTAATTACACTTCTGCCATAGCTATAGGAAGTGGGGCGGTGCCGGGTGGGAAAAGTGGAGGGTGTCTCAGCAGGCAGTGGGGAAAAGCGCACTGAGGGAAGCTCAAAATCAACCAACCCAGGGCCACCGCAGGGCCTAATTACTGAGAGAATATGACTAATGATAAAGCAGTGCTCTGGTGGTGGTGTGTCCAAAATGTGCAGCCCTCACCGTCCAATCAATCCAAGTCTCACTCCCAGGTGTACAAGTATAGCTATAGTGGTGCACTACTGCTGTGCATAGACCTCCCACAATACTGGAGACTGATGGGAAGCCTGTGGCGTGGAGCTCATATGGCCTCGTGTCATGTGCCAACTACACGGTCGTCCATAAAGTTGGAATAATTTAGTTTTCAGACACATTCCTCTTTTTATTTTCTTCTTATACACATCAGTAATCACCTTTGACCAGGTGCAATGAGATTGATCATTACACTTTTGAGAATATATACACTTTATCTATCAAGAATAAGTCACAGTGTCACAATCATTTCATGAGAAGAAATAAAAAATATATTGTTAAAACTTTATGGGCGACAGTGTACATAGGAGTGTCAGTGTTCATATGTAGAGTTTGATATCCATATGTCACAAATTGAGGCAGCCCTTTATATTTATGCATAAACAGGTGATGTGGAGATGGCGTTTGACCGTTTCCATGTGCGAGCAAATGGGTAGCCTATATGCTGGGGGGATAAGTGCACGAATGCTTTCAGGGCACCCAAGAGTGATTTCTTTGAAAGAATTTAACAAGAGAGAAACAATCACTCCGCACAGTGATCCTCTCCTTGGAGATTTTCTCGGTAGTTGGTCATTTTGACTGATGGAATTTACCCCCCGAACACACACACAGACACACACACACACACACACACACACACACACACACACACACACACAATCATTTAAGAGGACATTATGTTAGCTTAAATTAATTTCCTGGAGACAGATCCTAACCTTAACCATGGCCTTCCAAGCGAGGTCTAAAAAGTGAAGCCATTGCATAAGTGCTTTAAATGACACTCTCGCTAATGGCCAGCAGGGAGCGCTCCACTTGTTCTTAAAAGAAGTCTGATTGTAAGTCTATGAGAAAATGACCCTAATTCTCACTTGATTGAAACGTAAACGCTTTCCCAATGAGTTTATGGTCTAAACTGCTAGTTTCAAATCTTTAATGCCGTTTGATGTTCATTTAGTAAATTCTGGTCCCATTTAATTTAGATTTGACGATAAAACAGGGCCTGCTTTAGGGCGTGGCTAAGTTGTGATTGGCAAATAGCTAACACCGGCAACATTGGTAAGGTAACATAAACATTGCATAACCGAGATTCACAGAGTAAAGCCATAGCTGTCGTTTTCAGTTAATTGTAACTGTAGTTAACTGTAACATTTTGGTCGTCTAGAGAAAAAACGTATTCTACATCTGGTTGTGTTAAAGGACCCTCTAAAGAAGTCGGATGTTCAGTTTCTTCGGTGAATTCATTTTTTAATGGTTTTAAGCTCACTTTTCGCAAGTTAAAATGAACAGTAGCATTATCACAGTTAACTGTGCTAACCAAGCGAACAGCTAGTTAGGATCAGTTCTTGTCTAAATATGGTCACCTCTCATCACGTTTGGCTCCAATAATCAAAGGTGGTGACGGTCAAAATGCTCAACTCAAGGCTTCAAAACGCTAGTCTACAAACCAATGGGTGGCTACCTCCATTATTTGTAGACTACAGTCTATGTGACCACCACATGCCTAACGCTAACACTAACTTTAAAGACCGTGCAAAGTGAATTCAGACATTTTCTTCTAAACACATTAAATAGGTCATAAATGTATTTCTAAAAATGGTGTAAAAAGCATTTCAACCATTTAGATTTGAATTGTGGAGCTAGATTTCTGTGTTCAGGATTTAGTGGGCGGATCTGAAAATCACCACCACTTGGCATAAACCCGCCCCTGCTGCTGTAGGTATAAATACATTCAGCGCACATTACTACTACTACAGTCTACAGTTACCCAGTTAGCTGAGTTAGCCGCCGAGCTAGCCGCCAACTTAGCTGCCGAGCTAGCAGCTGAGTTAGCAGCAGAAAGCTCTCAGACATAGCGCCCATGTTTCTGGTAGTGGTGGTGACTTTGATTGACAGGTGACTAGGGCTGTAATCAACCAAAGAAAATCTTGGTCGACTGAAGTCCTGAAATTTGTTTAGATTAATTAGCTGTGCAGTACAGTAGCCTTGTCCACCTAAATGAATTATAAATAAACATAAAAAACTAGTAGGCTATTTGCAGTATATTAAATCGTTTTTGACCTAATTATTTTGCACTGAAATGACACACTCGAGTCTGTCGGCTCTGACAGCGTTGCATCACTTGCACCTGCGCAATATCATAGCCTATGATTTCCGAAAATAGTACTATGTCAACTAGTGATATCAACCCAAGAACTGTTGAGGAATATGCAACATAATTTAGACAATTGTTTTTGTCATATGTTATAATAACTGACAGACACTATCATTTCAGCCGCTGGAGAGGCTGAACATAGGAGCTCAGCTTCGTATGTCTGGGGATGCTACCGTCGTTGCGGGCAGGTGTGCAACAGTTATAAAATGATTATTAGACTAAAACATTGAAATATGCCAATTCTGATATGTTTATATAGCCTACTCAAAACAGACGGGGCAACATAACGCAGACAAATTAGCTTACTGTTTTTAGGTGATATGCCATGTTCAGACATCCCAAACTGCAGAAAGTCATTTCAGGGAGGTCCATTCCGGGGGCGGTTTACACTAGGTGTCTGTCCGGGGGCGGGGGGGTGCGATCGGTCTAATCAGCAGCAAGAGTTATAAGGATGCTTTGCTCTCATACGCGCTGCATTTATAGTCACACAAACACACACACACGCTCACTCTGGTGCGCAGGGCCGGCCCAAGCCTCCATGGGGCCCTAAGCAAAATTTGATTTTGGGGCCCTCTATTACTGCCAATAATAATGATTATTGATCATTCACACACCTACTATAAACATATTCTACTTATTCTACTCTGTCATTACGAATACACTAAATGTGATAACTTTTTGTTGTAGTTAGATTATAATCCATTGTGTTTAATGCCATGGAAGCAGACACCAGATTTGCAAATTTACAGAAAAATCTTTCAATTAATATTTGGCAAAGTCAGCAACTCCCCCTGCTGGACACACAGAGAATCAATACATAAAACCTCAAAGAGCAGCCCGGCATGTTTTACCCATCTATGGTTTTTAATCTGAAATGGTAGAAAATTCAGCTACAAGAGCAGCCTGGGGTTGATTTACACTTAATATTCAAAGTGATATAGTACTAAGTGGGATACTGAATGTCATCTAGGCCAACTAAAAGTAACAAAATAAACCAATAGTTTACTGTAAACACAATCTGCTTTATTATGTTTTGTTTTAAATAAACTGCAACAGCAAATGTACAAAAACAGACAGTAAATAAAATTAATTTAAAGAATATAAGACAAATAGTTAAATAATCATGTAAATCAACAGAGGAACCTGAAACAAGGTAACACAAATGGTGTAAGGGCCAATAAGTTAATAATTGAATGGTAATAATTTCGTTAAAAACAGTTAAAAATTGGTAATGATAGTTTCATCATAATTCATACAAGATTTAAAATATCTTAGTTTAAAATGTATAATTTAGTAATGTGTACATGATAAAAATGTTCTGTGTCTTTAAATTCTTTGCTATGATGTCACTGTGCAGTTGTACCTGTGACCGAATGTAACAGTTTTCAGTTTGGAGTCAGATAATGGTGGAAGCAACACAGTCTTTTGACCGTGCATCAGACATTGTAATTTACTTTCAAGTTTTCAAGTAAACATTATAAAGCCAAAGGAAAGTTGTCATGTCTCATCGTTCGCGTAACAAAACAGTGTTGGTGGACTGACTTCAACAAGTGGTACAACAAAGCTTAGTGAGAACGGAGTACCACTACATTTAGTCAAAAGACTTAGCTAACGATAGCTGCAGCATGCTAGGAGAGTGAAGCTTGCTGCTCAGAAGAAAGGAATTAGATCTCAACAAAAGAAGCTGATGCAGAGACGGGTCATCTTCTGAAGTATTCTCCAAGACAAGCTGAAGCTTTTACTCTGCAAATAAGATGGCTAACGTAAAGGAACAAGGAGGTCTTGAGGACACACTGGAACAGAGACGGTCACGTAAGCTAACATAGAAAGCAAAAGAGGAGAAATTGCAAAGGTGCATAACAATGAGGAAACGCACATTGGTAGCTCTGACAAGTAAAATGAAAGATGTGGAGACACTGAGGAGTGAAGCTCAAAATGTAAGACATGTGGAAGAGGAGATGGAAAATGATTTTGCACCTTCTTTAATTGAGTTTACATGCCTCAACAACGAAGTCGCCAGTCTTTTGTCTGAAGATGAACAAATATCTGATCAGGAGAAATGGTTTGAACCCAAAATGGCATCCATTAAAAAATTCATGAAAGAAACTAAAAATGGATTGCAGAAGTTCATGAATCTGCACTGCAAAAAGAAAAGGATGATGAGGCTGACCTGCAAGATACTGTTAAAATAAGTGACAGTGTTTCACAAATTGGTGTCAACTATGCTCGGCACGTCCGCACGAAAGGATCTCAAGTTAGTTCATCATCAGCCATATCATGAGTTTCGTCAACACGTGTTAAACAAGAAGCTGAACATGCAGCCCTGCTCGAACGTATGGCTGCTGTTGCGGTCTGAGCTATTCTACTTGCTAAATCTTTCTCTATGTGTGAGCTCAGTCCACGTGTTCGTTTTGATGAAAAAATAGGAGAAGAATATTCGGTCTCAACACGCTATTTATTTAACAGTAAATGTATAAAGCATATACAGAATTCCGGGTCAATTTACTCTCCCTGACGTCAACAGCATCTCTGTCAGCGTTCGTAAATTTCTGACTCCTATCTCTTTCCCTTGACCTTCTTAAATAGGAAAACAGAATGCAAATTGAATGTGAGTTGCGCCATCTCCCGCTGGGCTGTAGGTCTGGCTTCATCCTTCATCTTCTGACTCCAGGATCTGTGACCTCCCTGTGAAAATCCCTTACAGGTGGTAAGGTGTGATTCCCGTGTTGACCCCTACAGAATCTCCAGAAATTCTGCGGGGGGTCTTTCAAGGGTTTGTTCCCATTGTCCAACAAAAGGTTAAAAGTTACCCATACAAACAATCCATATGTTTTCTGACCCTGTTGTTACCAGCTGATCAACAGATGGAGGCTCAGGACTATGTTAATACAGTCACCCCCTTCCAATCACACCTCCGTTTGACACTGGTTCCCATGCTTTTCATGTATTCCTATCCTTATGACACACATCATGTTTTCACTGTTATACATTGTACCACATTTAACCATTTAAACAAACAATACAGTACTAAATCACATTATCTGATATTTTAGCATTTGACAAGTTATAGCATATATCTACAACTCCCCATTTTGGTCTCATAAAACATGAGACCACTAAACATTTCACATTTCATCCTTGAACAGGTATCACTTCTACCAGAATATTGTCCGTAGGCTGCTAAAAAGAAAAATGTGTTAATAATTCTCCATTTTGCTTCTCCTTGTGTTATCTGTGCTCAAGTCCTTCTTGGACAGTCTGTGGTTGATGGGACATTGACTCTGGGGGTTACAGCTCCAATCTGTTTTGAAAAAGAAAAGCTTAAACCAGAGCTATTAGTTGAGCATAGTATGGCTTGTCTAAGTCTGTTTCCTGATTTCTTGCTGTTTTGGTCTCTGCTAACCTTTTAATCAGGAACGCTCATACCATTCCATTTTTATTGGAATTGAATTTTTATTGTTACTTTCTCTATCATAATGCAGGGTTGCGTGGAGGGGGTCTGCGGGGGAAGCGTAGGCTTGTAGTTATCCCTCTTTGTTGGGGTATGCTTGGTTGGGAAAACCGGGTGTCTGCGTGGGCTTGTCTCCCTTGGGTTTCCCACAGCGTGCACTCCCTTTTCCAGTGCCCTGGTTGGCCGCATACGAAACAGTGTTTCTTTGCATCGTTTAACTTTTTCTTAGCGTCTTTTAATTGTAATGTCAACCGCTGTACTTGAGCTGCCAATATATTCTGCTTATCTTCATCTGTCCTGTGTCTTCCCATGTGGTGTATGTGATGTGAGTGCATTGCCCCGTGTGGAATTGGAAATCTTTCACTCATAGCACCCCTTATTTCTGTAGCATGTGGAGCAAACGCCTCTGAATTGGGTAGAGTCTTCGTCCCTGCAGTATTTTCGATCTGTTTAATTTCCCAAAAACTCAATTGTTTCCCCAATGATGCTCTCCAGTCTCCCAGTGCTAGTTTATGGCCTAATGTGTATTGACAAAACTTAGTCATCCATTTTCCCCCTCCCTCAGTGGGGGGAGGCATTTTATCCAGGATGCAATTCATATCAGTGAACTATATTAATTTCCAAATGAAAATAATCCTGCAATGTCCCCAAATAATTGTTCTTCAATGAAACATTCTTCTGTTAAAAACTAAAAAAGAATAACCGGAAACCAATAGTAAAATTAAAACTTTTCAATCAGGATTAAAGACACTATTACTAGTGATAGATTAAACCAGAAATCTTGAGAATTATTATTATTATATATATATATTTTTTTTTTTACATACAACACCTAACACTCATTTCACCCACACATATAAGGAAGGGGGGGCACAAGCACTCAGCTGGATCACACGCATGTGTGATCTGCCTTATCTTTACACACTTCCAGCAAAACAGCACACAAACTTTTTAACAATAACACAACAACAACAATCCACAAGAAACAAAAAGAGTGAGTTTTCCACTCACTAAACACTTTTTATCGGCTTTTTTACACCGAACGGACCCGGAAATAATCTTTTCTCCCTTTCTAAGCTTAGAAAAACACAAACAGACAAACAAAACTTCAACCATAAGCAGTGTGTGCCTTAAACCACACCTATGCACTTTTAAAATGTGGAAAAGTAACAAAATACAATTTCCACAGAATTTTCACATCAATTAAATCTCTATGATCCACCAAAAGTGAAATGCACGTACTGTGTCCTGTTTCAGAGGAGAGGAAAATCACAGGCATCTCTTAACATCACACCCACTAGGATGAGATAGAGGTTTCCCCAGTTACCTAATGTAGCTGCCCTGATCACAAGATGAAAATCGTTCCTTGAAACAGACAACAGATTGTGGCATTTTGGTGCAAACCTTCAAGTAATAACTTGGAAATTGTCTAAAACAGTAAACATAAAAAAAAAGGAATAATACACAACACTGCTTGGTTGAAGATTAAACAAATATTGCTGTACAACAAGGAGACAGCATACAAAAAAGTTCACAGTCACTCTGATCTTATCAAGCACATACTGCCTCTGAGTAACACACTTCAGCCAGGGGGTTTGAACGACACCTTCGTTCCGAGCAACACACCCCTTAGTACTTACAGTACTAGACACTGAATTTGAGTTACACCAAAACAAATGATACTATAACAAGAATGTTTTAACTTGTGTCATAAAAATCAGCTAGAGATCCCTTTATCCTCTCGCAAATTTCACACACAAGATGTTATTAATAATATAATAATCATATAAAGAAAAAAAATGTATATAACGCGTGTGTATAGTATACTTAGTGTGCACATTTAATATATAACTGCAGCTACTCTCTAGGCCTACGTTTAAACTAGTCTGTCAATACCACACAGGAGATTACATGAGCAGGGATCCCACCAACTAAAAAAGATTTTATATTTCACTGCATAATACAAATCCTATTTCGTCAGTTTAAACACATATCACATTCATTCTCATACAACTGAAAATGATACATAGAGAGCGTCGATTTTATGAGAAATAAATACCCAACGGACTTTAAACCCACTCTCTTTTAATTTATTGCGTGTATGTCCAGCTTTCGTCAGGATTTAACCTCACGGGTGTTCAAACCCACACGCTTTGCCAACTTTAGAATTTATGGAACTTAAAGTAAGTCCAAGGGCCTCTAACCCAACCTTAGAATTTATGGAACTTAAAGTAAGTCCAAGGGCCTCTAACCCAACCTTAGAATTTATGGAACTTAAAGTAAGTCCAAGGGCCTCTAACCCAACCTTAGAATTTATGGAACTTAAAGTAAGTCCAAGGGCCTCTAACCCAACCTTAGAATTTATGGAACTTAAAGTAAGTCCAAGGGCCTCTAACCCAACCTTAGAATTTATGGAACTTAAAGTAAGTCCAAGGGCCTCTAACCCAACCTTAGAATTTATGGAACTTAAAGTAAGTCCAAGGGCCTCTAACCCAACCTTAGAATTTATGGAACTTAAAGTAAGTCCAAGGGCCTCTAACCCAACCTTAGAATTTATGGAACTTAAAGTAAGTCCAAGGGCCTCTAACCCAACCTTAGAATTTATGGAACTTAAAGTAAGTCCAAGGGCCTCTAACCCAACCTTAGAATTTATGGAACTTAAAGTAAGTCCAAGGGCCTCTAACCCAACCTTAGAATTTATGGAACTTAAAGTAAGTCCAAGGGCCTCTAACCCAAATTTAGAATTTATGGAACTTAAGAATCCATGGGCCTCAAACCCCTTAAAAATATTTTATGCTTTATACATTTACTTTTACTAAGACACTTGCAGTATAATGACAACACTAAATTTGGTATATCCAATTGCAGAACTTCGAAAAAAACAGGCGCCTGCTTACCTTGTATTTGTGGCCACTTGTTGTCACTAAAACGTGAGTTGTCTGCTGTTTTTCCAATTCTTTTCCGTGCTCCGTCATCTCTCCCTTTTCATCACAGTCAAGGGTCACCAATTGTTGCGGTCTGAGCTATTCTACTTGCTAAATCTTTCTCTATGTGTGAGCTCAGTCCACGTGTTCGTTTTGATGAAAAAATAGGAGAAGAATATTCGGTCTCAACACGCTATTTATTTAACAGTAAATGTATAAAGCATATACAGAATTCCGGGTCAATTTACTCTCCCTGACGTCAACAGCATCTCTGTCAGCGTTCGTAAATTTCTGACTCCTATCTCTTTCCCTTGACCTTCTTAAATAGGAAAACAGAATGCAAATTGAATGTGAGTTGCGCCATCTCCCGCTGGGCTGTAGGTCTGGCTTCATCCTTCATCTTCTGACTCCAGGATCTGTGACCTCCCTGTGAAAATCCCTTACAGGTGGTAAGGTGTGATTCCCGTGTTGACCCCTACAGAATCTCCAGAAATTCTGCGGGGGGTCTTTCAAGGGTTTGTTCCCATTGTCCAACAAAAGGTTAAAAGTTACCCATACAAACAATCCATATGTTTTCTGACCCTGTTGTTACCAGCTGATCAACAGATGGAGGCTCAGGACTATGTTAATACAGTCACCCCCTTCCAATCACACCTCCGTTTGACACTGGTTCCCATGCTTTTCATGTATTCCTATCCTTATGACACACATCATGTTTTCACTGTTATACATTGTACCACATTTAACCATTTAAACAAACAATACAGTACTAAATCACATTATCTGATATTTTAGCATTTGACAAGTTATAGCATATATCTACACTGCACAGAAGAAAAGACAGCAGATTGAAATTGAAATGGCCAGACTCAAGGTTGTAAAGGAAGAACTTGAGCTGGAGACTGCATTAGCGGAAAGTAGTGCAAAACTAAAAGTGCTCAAAGAATATGAGAAATCAGAAGATGGTTCGAATAGCCACACATCAGCCAAAAAGCTGCGAGTTGAGAACCGGAAGCGAGAAGGAACCATCTTTTCACTTCTTCAAGCAGACAACGCAAACTTTCACACACCACCACAAATGCTGCAATCCGTGGTTCAACATGACTTGAATTATAACACACAAACCAGCAGAGGTGACGAAATACTGAAAGTCATGCAAAATCAAAATGTAATTACTGAGCTCCTTGTAAAACAACAGAAGCAATCTCAGCTACCAATGAAGGATATTCCTGTCTTCAAGGGCGATGCACTGCAATACAAGTCCTTCATCAGAGTGTTCGAACATTCAATAGAACAAAAGACGGACAATGATCAAGACAAATTGTATTTTTTGGAACAGTTTACAGTAGGTGAACCCCAAGAATTAGTTCGCAGCTGTACACATGCCACCCAGCAAAGGCTACTATGAGGCAAAGCGACTGCTTCAGAAGCACTATGGGGATGAACTACAGATTGCCAGCGCGTACATTGAAAAGGCACTGAAGTGGCCGCAGATCAAGTCCGATGATGGGACAGCATTGAATGCTTACGCAATGTTCTTGGTTGGATGTCGCAACACTATGGAAGACATAGACTTTCTAGAAGAGATGGACAACCCTACCAACCTACGGACGGTGGTGTCTAAACTACCCTACAAAATGAAAGAACGTTGGCGTGTTGAAGCATACGATATCAAAGAGCGAAGAGGCAGAAGAGCAAAGTTTGCCGATTTAGTGCGCTACATAGACCGTCAAGCTAAAATAATGATAGACCCTCTCTTTGGTAATATACCAGACAGCCGCCCAAGCACAACTGGGAAAACTGAATACAAAGAAAGGCTTCCTGCAAAGAGAGAGGTCCGTGGAAGCAGCTTCGCAACCAATGTTTCAACTTAAAAACAACAGCCTTCAGGAACATGTGTGAAATCAGCGAACCCAAGCAAAACTGGGACCGCCTTTGAGAAGCCATGTTTGTACTGCCAGCAGTCTCACACCCTAGCTTCATGCAACAAAATCAAAATACAGCCACACAAGGATCGCATGGAGTTCTTGAAGTCGAAAGGCTTATGTTTTGGATGCTTAACCTATGACCATCTCAGCAAGTTCTGCAAAAGAAGAATTGAATGCACAAATTGTGCGTTAAGGCATCCAGACATTCTACATATAGTAAAAAAGGAAAGTTCTGTCTTTCCTGAGAAGAATGATGGTGCTCACGGAAACAAAGACGGTTCTGTATCATCTGAGAAGGATTATGGAGCTCACGGAGATGAAGTGTCATGTGCTCAAGTTTCTGTCACGCAAGAATCCTGTAGCCTTACGGGGGCCGGAGAACCTGAATGTGTGCTGTCAATTGTACCGGTGAAGATTAAGTCAAAAAAGAGCGACAAATATGTGGAAACGTTTGCCTTTATGGACCCGGGAAGTACAGCAACATTCTGCACGGGAGACTTGCAAAAGAAATTGAACATTAAAGGGAAACCAACAAAAATACTTCTCAGCACAATGGTTCAAAATGAACCTGGAGAACAGAAAGTCATGAACAGTTATGTGATATCGGACCTGGAAGTGTGTGGACTGGAAGACACCAAGTATATGGACTTGCCCAAGGTGTACACACACAGCAACATACCTGTTCATACCGACAACGTACCTAAACAATCAGATATTGAGGAGTGGCCTTATCTCAAAGAGGTACACTTGCCAGAATTGAAAGCAGATGTAGGCCTACTCATCGGAGCAAACTGTCCAAAAGCTATGGAGCCGTGGCATATCATCAACAGCAGAGACGGAGGCCCTTATGCCGTGAAAACTGCCATTGGCTGGATCGTCAATGGGCCCATGAGAAAGGAATTGGATGACACAGAGAACAAGCCACCTCAGTGTTCAGTGAACAGGATCTCTGTGATGGAAATTGAGAAGCTGCTGGTTCAACAATACAATACTGACTTCTCAGAGTGCAACTACAATGAAAAAGAAGAGTTGTCACAAGAAGACAAACTGTTCATGCAGTCTGTGCAGAAAACAACCACTCTGGTGAACGGACATTACAGCATTGGATTACCACTCAGAAACAGGAAGCTCCAAATGCCTAATAACCGTTGTGTGGCAGAACAGCGCATAGTCAGTTTGCTCAGAAAATTCAAGAAGAATCCTGTGTTCTTTGAAGAGTACAAAGACTTCATGGATACCATCATTGGCAAAGGCTACGCTGTCCAAGTTCCAGCACATCAGCTTAACCGTGATGACAAGAAGGTGTTCTACATACCGCACCATGGGGTGTATCATCCCAAGAAAAGAAAGCTACGAGTGGTCTTCGACTGCACAGCCTCGTTTCAGGGCCGGTCTCTGAATGGAGAGTTACTTCAGGGACCCGACTTGACCAACACGCTGGTTGGTGTCCTCTTAAGATTTCGGGAGGAGCCAATAGCCATGATGGCAGACATCGAGTCGATGTTTTATCAAGTCAACGTCCCAGAAGATAACGTGGATCTCCTCCGCTTTCTTTGGTGGCCTGATGGCAAATTGGATGAGCCCTTGGAAGAATTTAGGATGACAGTGCACCTCTTCGGTGCCACCTCATCACCAAGTGTCGCTTCATATGCGCTGAGAAGAACCGCAGAGGACCACAAAGCCACTGCATCCCCAGAAGCTGTGCAAACAGTCTTACGTAGCTTCTATGTAGATGACTGTCTGACAAGCTTAGCTACAGAAAATGATGCAGTGACCTTGGCTAGTGACCTTCGCACTTTGTGTGCTAGTGGAGGCTTCACTTTAACAAAATGGATGAGTCACAGCAGGAAGGTGTTAATGTCCATCCCAGAAGTACACCGAGCCAGTGAAGCAAAAGACCTGGATTAAAGCCATGATGCTCTACCAGTTGAGAGGGCTCTTGGCATACAGTGGGATACAGAAACAGACACTTTCACCTATAGCATGAAGCTTCAAGACAGGCCGATTACAAGAAGGGGCATTTTATCCATTGTCAACTCAATCTACGACCCCCTCGGTTTCCTGGCCTCGGTCGTCTTGCCTGCTAAACTTCTGTTGAAAGAGCTTTGTAAAGAGCAACATGGCTGGGATGACAACATTGATGAAAAACATGCTGAAGAGTGGAAAAGTTGGAAAGAAGATGTTACTCACCTTTCCAACTTCCATGTTAACAGATGTTTGAAACCTTCAGACTTCGGAGGCACTGCCACAGCCCGTCTACATCATTTCTCTGATGCCTCAGAGTATGCATATGGCACTGTGTCCTATCTACTACTAGAAAATAAGCAAGGCAAGAAACATTGTTCTTTCCTGATGGGGAAAGCAAGGGTGACTCCACTCAAGCAGGTCACAATCCCCCGACTTGAGTTGACGGCAGCAGTCACTGCAGTGAAGATAGACAAGATGTTACGTCAAGAACTTAAAGTTCCATTGCAACAATCTGTCTTCTGGACCGACAGCACAACCGTGCTCAGGTACATTGACAATGACACTGCTCGATTCAAAACTTTTGTTGCAAATAGAGTCACATTGATCCGAGAAGCCACCAAACCTTCTCAATGGAGCTACATTGGAACAGCAGAAAATCCTGCAGATCAAGCTAGCAGGGGCCTGAAGGCCAAGAGTTTGATACAGGGAGGAACATGGATTAATGGACCAGACTTCTTGACGAACAATGAACGTGATTGGCCGAAACAACCTGTGGAAAGGAAAGAAAACCTTCAAGACGATCCGGAGGTCAAAAACACAGTTACAGTCAACATTGTCAAAGTCGAAGATAACATTGAACCAATGAACAAGTTGTTCAACTATTACTCAGACTGGCATAAACTAAAAAGGTCAGTCGCCTGGATTTTAAAGGCAAAGAGAACGTTGTGGCAGCTCAAGGATGAAAGAAAAGAGTTCTCAAGAACAATCAGTCAAACTGAAAAGGACCCAGAAAGGCAAAAGTTAAAACTAGAGCAGCACATGGAAAAATACAAAATGACAACAGAACGGAAATCACTTACCTTGGACGATTTGGACACTGCAGAGTCAGAGATAATTCAGTTCAGTCAAAGACAACACTTCGGAGAAGAAATCAAAGCTCTGAAAAAGGGCAAACAAATCAGTTGCAACAGTCGGCTGTTAAAACTAGATCCGATTCTCCAAGATGGCACCTTGAGAGTTGGCGGAAGACTCAACATGTTGGCCATGCCAGAAAGCATCAAACATCCAGTCATACTCTCTAAGGACAGTAGAGTCAACACACTAATCTTGAGAGACATACACCAAAGAGCAGGACATTCTGGACGGAGTTATGTCTTGGCACACTTAAGAAGCAAGTATTGGATTCCACAAGCCAATTCTGCCATCCGAAAGTTAATCAACAAGTGCACAGTGTGCCGCAGGGCAAGTGGAAGGGTCGGCGAGCAAAAGATGGCGAACCTACCTAAAGATCGCCTCACGCCCAACAAACCTCCTTTTACGAACACCGGCGTTGATTACTTCGGGCCATTTGATGTTAAGCGGGGCAGGAGTACAGTCAAGAGATATGGCGTGTTGTTCACCTGCCTCATCCTCAGAGCCGTGCACATCGAAGTTGCAGACAGCCTGGACACAGACTCCTGCATCAATGCAATTCTGCGTTTTGTATGCAGAAGAGGTCAAGTCACTATCATGCGTTCTGACAACGGCACAAACTTTGTGGGCGCTGAAAGGGAGATGAGAGAAGCCATAAAATGCCTGGATAATGACAAGATAGAAAAAGCTTTGCAACCAAAGGGGATAAAGTGGATATTTAACAGTCCAGCTGCTTCTCATCAGGGTGGGATTTGGGAAAGACAGATTCGTACAGTTAGAAGAATCTTCAATTCCCTGTTGAAAGAGCAAGCTGTGAATGACGATTGTCTTCAGACAATAATGTGTGAGGTTGAGAGCATCATTAACGGCAGGCCGCTCACAAGTGTCTCGGATGACATGAATGACATCGAGCCTCTAACGCCCAATCACTTATTGCTGCTGAAGTCTCAACCCAGTATGCCTCCAGGCATCTTCAGCAAAGACGACACATACACAAGAAAACGATGGAAGCAAGTCCAATATCTTGCAGACTTATTCTGGACTAGATGGACGCGTGAGTACCTTCTGTTCCTTCAAGAACGCCAGAAATGGTCAAGGCCAAGGAGGAACTTTGTAGCTGGAGATGTTGTCTTACTGGTGGACAGTTCTTCCCCCCGCAATTCCTGGCTCATGGGAAGAGTAGTTGAGACGTTGCCGGACTCCAGCGGATTGGTGCGAAGAGTGAGGATAAAAACCAAGACCAGCATCTTAGAAAGACCTGTTAACAAACTATGCTTGTTGGAAGAAGCAGTGTCAGAAGAGAAGATTTGAGAAAAGGAAGAATCAAAAGAACATCAGTTTCAGTGGGACAGTTCATGGACATTTTAAGTCTAGTATTTTGAGTCTTAATGTTTAAGTTTGTAATTGTTTAGTCCTCCTGCCTAACCAATTAGGGGCCGGGTAATGTAAGGGCCAATAAGTTAATAATTGAATGGTAATAATTTCGTTAAAAACAGTTAAAAATTGGTAATGATAGTTTCATCATAATTCATACAAGATTTAAAATATCTTAGTTTAAAATGTATAATTTAGTAACGTGTACATGATAAAAATGTTCTGTGTCTTTAAATTCTTTGCTATGATGTCACTGTGCAGTTGTACCTGTGACCGAATGTAACAATTTTCAGTTTGGAGTCAGATAATGGTGGAAGCAACACAGTCTTTTGACCGTGCATCAGACATTGTAATTTACTTTCAAGTTTTCAAGTAAACATTATAAAGCCAAAGGAAAGTTGTCATGTCTCATCGTTCGCGTAACAAAACAGTGTTGGTGGACTGACTTCAACAAGTGGTACAACAAAGCTTAGTGAGAACGGAGTACCACTACATATGGTTTATAAATAAAATATAAAGTAGTCTGACAGGAAAAAGGGACACCTAGCTGGGTCTACTGGCGATCATCCAAGTAGTTTTTTATCCATGACTTTGCAACCCCTCTAATACCATATCTTTCAAATTTTTTCAATAATAATGTGTGGTCAAGGGTATCAAAAGCCTTCTTTAGGTCAATAAATAATCCAACTGTATATTCTTTATTATCAGTGTTTGTAGAAATTTTGTCAATGAGTTCCATAACTGCCATTGTAGTTGACCGATTTGATCTAAAGCCATATTGTTGGTCACTCAAAATGTGTTGTTTTTCTATGAAATCCTCCAGTCTGCATGAAAAGAGTGTTTCAAGTATTTTGGAGAACTGAGGAAGCAGTGAGATTGGCCGGTAATTGCAGAAGTCATGCTTATTACCAGTTTTGAAGATGGGAATAACCTTAGCCGTTTTCATTTTATTAGGAAATATGCCTGTTTGTAGTGATTGGTTGCACATATGAGTAAGTGGTTTGGCTGTAAATAAAATGGTACTTTTTATTAAGCTCATATCAATATCATTAAGATCGGTTGACTTTTTGTTTTTGAATTTGTTTACTATATCAATCAATTCATTTTCTTCCACTTTTGTTAAAAATATAGTATTACGGTTGACATCAATAATTTTTTCACTGACATCTTTTTTAATTATCGGGTCAGCAATATGTTTGGCCAAGTTATGGCCAACATTTATAAAATAATCGTTGAATCCATTAGCAATGTCCTTGGATGTACTTATATTTTGTTGATTATTTTTATCAATAAAATAATTTGGACAATCAGACTTATTTTTACTTTTATTAATTATGTTGTTTAATACTTTCCATGTCCCTTGTGTGTTGCTTTTATGTAATTCCAACAGTTTATTATAATAATCCTTCTTATTTGATCTCATAATTGTAATTAATTTATTTTTATATTTTTTATATTTATTTTCTGCTTCCTTGGTTCTACATTTCAAAAAATTGTTTATACAGTACATTTTTCTTTTTACAGGCATTGTCTAAACCTTTGGTGATCCACGGCTTCTCTTCATATTTAAATTTTTTTTGTCGTTGCAGAGGACAATGTTTGTCATACAATAACATAAAGATAGAAATAAATGCATCATATGCCTTGTTTGGATCATGATGTGAATACACCTGGTTCCAATTTTGTTTGGATAAATCCCTTTTAAGGGCCCCCAGAGTTTCAGTAGATCTATAACGAATCCATCTGGTGCTACCGGTTTGCATTTTTGTCCGGGTTGCATTCTGTACAATTGTGAAAACAGGAAGATGATCCGTGATTTCATTCACAAGTATCCCACTTACAACTTTACTGCCGATGTCGTTGGTAAAAATATTATCTATCAATGTGGCACTGTGTGTGGTTATTCTTGTAGGTTTAAGGATGGTAGGAAATAAACCTAAACAGTACATTGAATCCAAAAAATCTCTGGTCTTTCTGTGCTCATTTGTATTCAACAAATCTATATTAAAGTCCCCACAAACAAATATCTTCTTTTTCTCCACGTTCTCATCATATATATCTCCCATTTTATCATTGAATGTGTCAGGGCAGGACCCCGGTGTTCTATATGCACAGCTTATAATTATACTCTTATTTCTAACAATGTTAATTTCTACTGTAACTATTTCCATAATATTTTCTACACTTGTTGACATAGATTCAACTTTTTTACATTTGAGAGCATTATTCACATACAGCGCAACCCCGCCCCCATTTTTATTTATTCTATTGGTAGTGAATAATTCATAGTCCTCTAACTCGACATCGGCCTCCTTCTCATACATCAGCCATGATTCAGATACTGCGATGACACTGAACCTGTTAAATTGTTTCAAATAATCCTTGATTTTTCCAAAGTTCCTGTGTAAGCTTCTAGCGTTAAAATGAATCAGTGAAAGCTTTCCATTCATTGATATGTTACTTTTGAACTGCTCGTCTGTAAAATACTTACAATAGCTGTTGGTACCATTGAACAAGTTGTTCTCTGGATCAATATTGCTCTCATGTTCATATAATTTGTGTTCAGAGAAGGTGAATGTTTTCAGGTTCAGCTCTTCATTGTTCATTGCTACATAATTATAATCAACACTTTGCAATCCCGTGTTTTCAATCTCGGCGGAGCTGCTGATCCCTGCTGTAAACTGGATGCTGAAGAAGTAGATGAAACATCAGTCTCGATGACCAAAGATGAAGGACCTATAGGGAAATTAAATTAATATTTTTGGACAAAATTATTAATCTCAGAATATTCTGCAGTACACTGAGCAATTATAAAGGCTGTTTTGTTGTTAATTTACCAGGTACAGCTGAGGTTGCAGAAGACACAGAAGGGACAGTGGGCACAGAGGATGTAGCAAAGGATACAGATGGACCTGAGATGAAAAACATGTCACTTTTCATATGATTATATCTTATATTATTACATCTTAATGAGATAATTTGACTAGTAATTAAATATATATAGTAACAGTTTTTCGATCACCTGATTCATCAGCCTTGGCTGCTCCTGAGGAGGTGGATTGCTCCTGGGCTGAGTCAGTGCCTCCTCCAAAATACTTTAACAGTGCTCCTGGGGAAGTTTCATATAACGTATGAGCATAATAGGGAGTTGATGTAAAAGGAATATTTTTATTTACTCACATAAATTACTGTGCTATGCAGCAAACAATTGCAAACATACCTCAAACTATAAGTTAACTAAGTTAATTCATTAATGCAAAACCATATTGCTAGCAAACGTCACTGGGTTTGTAATTAACGTTAGTTATTAAACATTTGCTATCAAACGTTATCAAAAACGTCGTTTTGATGCCAAAAATCGACCCAGAATAAAACTGAGAATCAACTTATTCAAAGTATTACACAAACACAAAAACGTTAGCTAGCTAATTTGCTATTATAGGCTAACGTAGTTGGAACAAAATATCAACAATAATTAGGGACTTTCCTAATTTAAGGAAACTTTTCAAACTCTCCTTGACACCAAATGTTACATTACCAAGACATACCTTTATCTTGTTGTTTTCCTCCTCTTCCTTCTTCTTTTTTCTGGTCCTGAAGGGTAGATCCTTTTTTGCAACATTATTCACCTGCTCCTAGCTCCTGGATGCTCAGTGCGCACTGCACACGTTACTAGCGCAGCTCTGACATTTCGAGCAGAGAGGCAGTAGGAAGTAGTTTCCTACTGCCTCTCTGTTAACATAATATTGTTGTTGTTTTTTTGTACAAAAATGCACATTTGATAATATATGAATCAACACCACTCACACATGGAAATAAAACAATAATTACTTATTTCTTTCTTAAGTCAATTGCTCTGCTCTTGGGGCCCCCTAGTGGTCACGGGGCCCTAAGCGGCTGCTTAGTTCGCTTATGCCTTGGGCCGGCCCTGCTGGTGCGCACTCTTGTTCGTTCACTCCAGATTCCGGGATAATGTAAGTCTCATTCGCGGTCGTCCGTTATCTATTTTTGTAAAATGCTGCCACACTGCCGATGTCTTTGACATGGTAGAGGAGGACTGACGGTAAATTAAACACTCACAATTAAATAAATATTCAGCAAACCACCAGACCAAGGCCTTCTAGTACTTTCTTCAATCTGTCTCCAGTGGGTTGGGAAAACCAGGGGGGTGTTCTGAAGACAGACTATTACCTGTGAAACAGGGGGTGCTGAAAACACCCCCATTAGCAATTGGTGCTTTCCACCTGATGAAATTAACGCGGCAAAAAATCGACCAATCAGAATTTTGGTCGAGCCAGAACATATCGACCAATAAATCGACCAGTCGACTGGGAGATTACAGCCCTACAGGTGACACTTGGTAGGGGGCGGGGTTTCAGCGAACTCAGCGGGCACTCCCACAGCGTTTGTGTAGCCAAGTCAAAATTTCTTATTATGTTTTGTTTATTTATTTTCCCTAAAATCTTTCTTTTGTGTTGTGAACTTCCCCAAAATTATTTTTTCCCCTGTAAAAGAAAAGAAAAAGAAAAAAAGAAAGGTTCCTACATTGATTTTCAATTGTATGCCGTCCCCTGGGGTGTTGTTTTGGCGTTGCACCACCTAGCGTCATAGAGCTGTGTGTGCTCGGAGCTGGTGAGTCACTTTATGAAGCGCTCTCTCCATTGTCTTGTTTATTTATTTATTTTCTCGTTCAAAACCACAATATGTTGATATATGCTGTGATATAACATGCTAATGAAACTTTTAGTCAAGCCTCCATTGATTAATAACTTGTAAATTGAATCTTAAACTGAGTTATTCATGCAGAGTTGGTTAACTTAGCCTTATGCTAGCTGAACCGGGTTTTCCTCTGTTTCTCTCTTTTTCATGCTGATGTCATGAGGTTGTGCTCTGCATGCTATGGCTGTGTAATAACTGTATTATTAGGGCCCGAGCGGCGACTGCAAGTTGCCTGGCGAAAGCCCTATTGAAATTGTAATGTCTATTAGGGCCCGAGCGGCGACTACAAGTCGCCTGGCGAAAGCCCTATTGAAATTGTAATGTTTATTATTAGGGCCAGAGCGGCGACTGCAAGTCGCCTGGCGAAAGCCCTATTGAAATTGTAATGTTTATTAGGGCCCGAGCGGCGACTGCAAGTCGCCTGGCGAAAGCCCTATTGAAATTGTAATGTTTATTATTATTATTAGGGCCCAAGCACTACAGTGCGAAGGCCCTATTGTAATCGTAGAGATTATTAGGGCCCAAGCACTACAGTGCGAAGGCCCTATTGTAATCGTAGTGTTTATTAGGGCCCGAGCGGCGACTGCAAGTCGCCTGGCGAAAGCCCTATTGAAATTGTAATGTTTATTATTATTATTATTATTCTTCCGACATTTCGTGCCCCAATTTCGCCCCTTTCCCAAATGCGAAAATGCTTATACTTTTGCACGGACGTCCGGCCTCATCCGAAATTCGATATTTTTGGGTGGTCGCACATGGTCGACGCAGAATGGCGGAATAGCGCCCCCTACAAAGTCCAAAAATGCCCATAGGGAATTTTGCTAACTTTGTCCTATGCTCACAAAATTCTGTACACATATGTATTATACCCACATATGCAAAAAAGCTTCTTGACCTCATGACCTCAACCCAACAGGAAGTCGGCCATTTTGGTTTTGATTTTTCCCGCCTTAAATTAACTCCTCCCACAGCGTTCGCCCGATCAAGTTCAAATTAGGTACACAACATCTCCAGACCTAGCTGAGCTTAAGTTGTGCTCTGCGCATCCGTAGGTCAAAGGGCGTGTCTGCCAGGGCTCAACTAACTTTGGCATGCTCGCCATGTACATACGAGTGGCTCTCACGCCCACATACTTCATCCAATCAGCTTCAAACTTGCTGGACATGATGATGGCTCCGCCCTGAACGTCCCGATATATTAACTTCCCACGTAACTCATAGCGCCCCCCGGTGGTACCAGGAAGTGAACTTAAATTCATGAAAAATACATAGTTGACCCCATCAACTTCATTCCACTTCTAAAACATGCAGAACCAGTTGGTGAAGCTACATTATGAACACTGTGAAGCTACGAGTAATGGCGTCCCTGTGGGGGCGTGGCTACCATCAATTCCTCGCTATGAAAATACGTTTGGCTTTTTGATGGCTTTATTGAACACGTATCATCATGAAAATTGATACACAGGTCCAGGGTGGAGACCTCTTCCATCTGATAGGGGTGTCGCTCATGTCGCCCCCTAGTGGAAACAGGAAGTGCCATTTTTTGCATCAACATTGTCCGATTTCCACGAAACTTCACATGTGTGATGAGGGACTGACCCTGAACACACCTGCATGCATCCCATTACTGCCCCCTGGTGGATGAACCATCAACTGCTCATAACTCCCTCATGCTTTGTCCCATTTCCACGAAACTTCACATGTGTGATGAGGGACTGACCCTGAACACACCTGCACGCATCCCATTACTGCCCCCTGGTGGATGAACCATCAAATGCTCATAACTCCCTCTTGCTTTGTCCGATTCACTCCAAACTTCACATGAGTGACGAGGGGCCGCCCCTGAACGCACCACACCACATGTGCTGACTGCCCCCTGGTGGATGAACCATCAACCTCTCATAACTCCTTCATGCTTTGTCCAATTCACTTCAAACTTCACATGACTGATGAGTGGCCAGCCTGAACACACCAGACCACACCAGACCATATGTGTAACTACCTGTGACTGCCCCCTACTGGATGAACGAAACATTGCATTTTTGGCCTCCTTCCAGGTTTTTTCTCACTTTCTGCTTCACGCCACAGCCCCGCCATGCCTCAGGCCCCGCGGTGGCATGGGTGAGTGAGGGCCCGCCATCGCCGCTTGCGGCTTTAATTTCATATGTGACGTGACGTTTTATTGTGGTTATGTGAATTTTAATTTACTTTTTTTTCCCTGTAGAGTGGTGGAGAGTTGCAGTGTGGCTCTGTGTGTGTGATGCCTGTTTTTTTCTTTATTCTGAAGGTATGCTATTTGTCTAATTCAGTTCATTTTTTGATATTTTTGCACTTTAAAAAATGAGCTAATGTGGGTGAATTATTTAATTCTTTTAGACTGTGGAACATGTGGGAAATCATTTCATTACACTTTGAGTCCTGATTTTACGTATGTTTGATTTTGTTTTACATGGTGCATTGTATTTTCACATTAATTTTAATACAGTATGAGTTATGCTGCATATTTTGTGTAATATACAAAGTTAGAGCTATGTGTGCTCGGAGCTGAGTGGTGGAGAGTTGCAGTGTGGCTCTGTGTGTGTGACGCCTGTTTTTTTTCTTTATTCTGAATAATAAACTCCCATAGATGCTCAACCCCAGTGTGCGTCTCACTTCCTAACTACATAACACAACGCAGAAAAGCATCGGCTACATTTGGGAGAAGAGAAAGAGGTTGATTTTTACACAACTTTGAAGCCTAATTTCATATATTTGGCGATTTTTTTAATCATTCAAATTTGGCAGGGTGGTTAACAACACACTTTTCTGTGGTTTGTCAAACTCAGAACACATATTTATTCTTACTTTACACGGACTTTAATATAACCCTTAACATACCCTAACTTTAAACCAAACCTTCACCCGAAAATCAATTATGTAACGATAGATTAAGGGGACTTGCTTATGTCCGGGTGAGTGAGTCCCTACATTTAACAGAGTTATGTCCCCACAACATTAGGAATACATTGACCACACACACACACACACACACACACACACACACACACACACACACAGTTCCCACAAAATCTCCACAGCAGTTTAGCTTTGAATTATCCGCCTGACAGGTTGAATTCCTCCACATTTCATCCGGTTGTTCAATCAGGAAAACGATGAAACGGAAATAAAGCTCCCCTGGGAGAGCACAGAACACCCATACCGTCAGAAATGCATATACCGCAGGTATATGTGTGGAGAGAAAACAAAACATCATTACAAATGAGGAACGAGGCTGTGACTGAAGCTGCAGGAGTTTGAGGAGCTGTCCAGATGCTGAAAGATCACTTGACAGCCTTTCAATTAGTAACAAAAGCTGAAGGCTGTGGGGGAACTGATGTTTTTTTTCTTCTTACACTGGGCGACAATAAACCATTCATCCGTTTCAATCGACGTGAAGGTGCAGCTTGAACATTTTGGACATTTTATTTAGTCATTAATTGAAGGCGATATTTTACTTCTTTAGGGTTCTTAAACCGAAAAAGCTAGACATTTGCACTTTAAACAACCGGCACAATTTCATACACACACCTTTCACCTATTAATTTGTTAAAACAAACAAAAAAGGAAAAATACAACCCGAGGTAATATTCACGCACCTCAGTGCTTATTTATTTTGTGTTTAGTAGCTCTTTAAACCAATTTGGAGCCAAATAACGATCGGTCCAGCCACAGATCGATGGATTGAATCTGCAACGAGTGTCAGTCGCAGCCTCGCATGTAGCAGCATGCAGGCAGGAGGGGTGGAGTTCACAGCTTTTACTTTTCAGGCTCTCCTCTGGCAGAAGAGCTCATTCTGTGCCAAGAGAACAGGAGAGCGGAGTTGGCTCTGGTGCGTCCTGGCAGTCCAGTGTAGTCAATTCAAACGCCTCGTTGCTGCAGCCTCCCATTAAACTTTCCATGCTGTTGCCCGTCCGATGGACAGTACTTAGGAGGTTTATCTGGACCACATCCTCTCCTGCTCGCTCGTCGGCTGCGCTCCGGGTCTCCACCGTCGGCTCTCCAGGTTCAGAGGGACTCTCGCGGCCCGGGGAGCTGGCCTGGGTCTCCCGCTAGTATGGAGGGAGACGTTATGGACAAAGTGGAGGCCACGGCGACGGTCCGAGACTTAGACCCCATCAGTGGGAGCATCCCGGCCACCAAAGTGGAGATCACCGTGTCCTGCAGGTGAGTGCACCTCTGCGCCGCTGATGCTGTTTCTGCGCCAGGCTTTGGGAAGCTCTGCGCGCTTTCGCTGTGTTTTGCTGTGAGAAGCACCATTGTTTGTGATGAATAATGTGCCACTAAACATCTCAGTGCTCAAAAACATAAACCAGAACCGCGTTCAAAATTGTGAGGAATAGCTGTAAAACTAAAGAAATATAAAATTACAATAGTAATAGTGTGGGTAAAATCTTTGCAACAGTTAAAAAAGATAAATAAAAATACGGATCTAATTGTAATACTTAACATTTGTATAGAAAATTCACACAGCACTTTAATAACATTGCAGTAATGTCCAGCATCCACCAATCACAGTTAGACAAATGCTGCAAATCTGACCATCCCTAAACTTTTAAGCTTTTGTTTATTTGCCCTGTTTATCATAAATATTTAGTCTGTAGCATCTATTTAGATGAATCAGGGTCTCTCTCTCTCTCTCTCTCTCTCTCTCTCTCTCTCTCTCTCTCTCTCTCTCTCTCTCTCTCTCTCTCTCTCTCTCTCTCTCTCTCTCTCTATCTCTATCTCTATCTCTCTCTCTCTGTGAGTGTGTGTGTTTGCGCGCGCCAAGTCGCGTGCCACAGTAGATATCGCCGCGGTAGAGTTTATTGGCGTGCCTGGGAGGTTTCCCCTGAGGCGGTGTGTACTGTTGGCTGTGAACTGCTTGACAGGCTCAGAAAGCGACACGAGTTTGTCACAGGAATGTGAACACCAGAGTGAAAGCTCAATTGTTCTTTCCTCGTTTTCAATTAGCTTTCAACTGAACCCTCACAAAACTCCCCAAATACCACGATGATGGCAAGTGGTTCGGCTGATTAGGGTGGGGCAGCGCTGGTTGCAGGGAGAGTCAGTGTTTACTGTCTACTGCTGCAAAATATAGTGGATTTATATAGATCGACAGAAACAGTTGGTGCCGTTTTAAATAACGTTTCTCTTTGAAACTGGTGTTCATATGTGTTACAAAGATCTCCCCACCCGTGCATCATATTTCCATAATTCACAGTGTTTGCCTCTTTGCACCTGCTGGCTATGTCAGTGTTGTATACATGTAAATGACGTGTTCAAATATGCACCACTGTTCCGGCAGAGAGTTTAGAATTTAATATACATAAAGCAAGAAGGATTTATCAACCAAACATCCTGCAGCCACATTTTTCTTCCCTCCCCTTCCCCATCTACATTCTTTTCAAAATCTCCATCCACTCAGTCAGCTATCTGTAGGGGGAAATTGATTGATTGTCTATTGTTGTAAATTCTGCTTCATCATCCACTTGAAAATTCTCAAGTTGTACAACAAACCCAACACTGCTCTTACAATGTACCTGATCTTATTACCCATTTTGGATATTAATTAATTAGACACATTTTAAAACAAGCTAATCTTCATTCACCAGAGAGGTTGAGTGCAGCTTAAGATGGGTATTTAGTTTATACTAATATATAAATATGTAAATATCCAGTTGTGTGTGTGTGTGTGTGTGTGTGTGTGTGTGGTATATATAAGCTGTGGGCTTTCCTGTGTGTATTTACTGTATATGTGTGTTTTTCCATTGCGGGGCATGTTGTGAGTAGTAGCTGGACTCGTGCTTCCCTCGTGTTTTTTTTTCTTCAGACCTTCATACTTTAAGCTGGGATCCGTGTTGATGCCCCCTGGCTGTCGATCTGCAGCTCCCTTGTTTGTCATTAGTGTCGCTCCAAAACAAAGACTTGCTCCAGGACTCGGTTTGATAGAGAAGAAAAATCATTACAGTTTTCACTGGGCCTTGATACATTATCTACTTTAGATTCAAAGACTTCAGGTCCTATTTTCTTCCTTGTGACTTGTGGAAATTGCTACAGTAGCTCATGTTTGACCTCTGAGGACTGCTCAAAAGTTGAACGTACAGTATATGAGATACACAGCCATGCATGCCGCCACTCCCCCAGCTATCAGCAAGTGTGTATTTGGTTCATCCAGGAAACAATGGGTATATGTGAGTGAGAGGCACAGGCTCCACAACTCTGTGTAATTGATTTAGTAAGCCTGAAAGCTCTGAGATTGCAGCGCATATGGAATTGAATTGTGGCGTGCAGCCCTACAGGCCTTCTCATAACCCTCTGCCAATAATACAGCAAGCCCCCTGACAAACTGGAGGGACTGAGGCAGACAACCCCTTATCAAAACAGGTGCATTTTGCTGTGATAGCACATTGTATGTTCTCTCATGGCTCTGATTGGTTTTGTTTACAGGTCAGCCAGTGAGCTGAGCCCAAAGCATCTGCTTCTTAGCAGCGAAAGCTATATACTCCAACTCAGCCATAAGATGGCTCTTCAAACTCAAGTGGCCTCTATTCCTGCCATTGAACACAGTTCAGTGGTGGAGGGCCAGTGGTCCCCTGGTGCTTTTACAGGCTTGATCCCAACTCTTACGTGTCAGTAATGAGTGTGTTCATTAGTTAATATTTAAGCAGCTCTGATGAATATTTCATGAGTTGTCTATGCCGTTTGCTACATCATGCTTTAATTATGAGCAAAGTAGTGAGTGTGAGTCCTGCTGGATTGTAGAACGTGCCCTTTCTATATCTCAGCTTACCAGACCGTCTCAGAGTTCCCATGTTCAATGACTTTAGGGAAACAGTGGCTCTGTGGTTCCACTGTGAAGCACACTTTTGATAATGAATGTTGGAAAAATGTGCACACGGACAAAAACCACAACGCCCCTAAAGGCTTGACACATCCTCTAATGAATGTGTTTCTCTCTTTGGTTCATCGCAGTACAGAGCCATGTACAGGATGTTAGTAATGCTTTGTAAATACTTTGTTTACTGTATGTCCTGCTGTGACCATAGTGAGTGAGGAGAATCCCTTGTAGCTGATAAGCTTGACAACCCTGACAAAGGTTTACAACCCTTATCGGAACATGGGGGGGGGGCTTATTTCTTGCTTCTGAATGATTACTTTTAGGCATCTCATTTGTGATATAATCTAGAAGAAAATGAAGGGAAATAAAATAGCAGAATGATTTGATGAAAAGCCAAGATTTAGATTTATTTCACTCTAATTCGAAAAACAGCTCAACAGAGGAAACATTATAAAAGATTATTGGCCCTCTGCAACGTATCAGAACACACCACAGGTATGCTATTAAAAGTGAAATGGGCTGACAAAGCCACCCCCCCATTTTCCACTGTTTTTACCCTCCCACCTGACAGCTTAAACATTGAACTTAATCAGCCACCATTGGCCATTTCATGAGGACAAAAATGCTGCATCTTGGCTGTCCCCTCCTATTCTGCGCTATTGCTTTGGAGCTTACTATAACCACTCATTTGCAGTGATAGATTGGTTAGAGTAGCCCTGCATCCAATCAATGCATTCCATAGCTGGGGGGATCTAACTCAACCAGGCCACTCAGTTCCCGAGGGATTCATTACCTGCTGAAATACACAAGAGGTCACATGACTGCCTGCATCCTGTGAGAAATGCCTGCAGAAGAGGATCCCTGGCGCATGAGGCCACTGATTGCTGTTCCCTGGGGTCAATCTGAAAACTTCTTGATCTGAACTCTTCCTCAGGCAATCATTGCAGCCAAGGAGGGAAGCCTAATAAAGTCATCAAGACGATTAGGATGTGTGGCAATCTGTCAAAAACAATTGCTTGAGAGGAGCAATTCGGATGCAAGCAGTGCAACCAACCTATTGTTTGATTACTTGATTGTGTTGCTGTGGCCTGTAAGTTTGTTGTTGTTGTGTTAATAGTTGTTGATCTCATTCAGTCTTGGTTCCCCATTCAATCAAACCCTGCAACCTGTTTTTTTCTGGTGGAAACATCCTTTTGTTTTGCCCTGGCAGAAAGCAACTTTGAGTTGAACTAGTTTTCATTGTGCAAGAACATAAAATATTAATAACAGATTTCTCTGTAAGAGATACATTTCAATTTGCAGTGATTTTACTGTGCCGTTCTTTTCATATCGTGTTCTGGGTTAAGACTGACCTGGGGCAAGCTCTCAGCTTTTATCTTGCAGGATGACTTGTGTCTGTAAGTGATGTGTCACATCTGTTTTGGGGATCGTGGCTTAGAGACACAAGGGTGCCAAGAGAGGCAGAATTTTTTTTCCTTCCAATTTTGGGGATGTAAAGATTGCAGCAGGCGAGTCTCACAGGTCGATGAAGCGTATAATTATGCATGAACCCCTGACACAGTGAAAATGAGTTTGGATCCCAGACACTTGGCTTGTGTTGGTGTCAGTGATATTAATATATTCTCATTTGGGATGTATGACAGTAGAGGGGGATCCCATGGAAACACAATTGTGGTGCAACGCCAATGGTGTATGACACTCTGCATGTGGCCTCTGTCATCTGAAAGTGTTGATTGGAAAGACAAGAAAAGTCAAGAGTGTGGTGCAGCGATAAGGAATCAAGCCAGTCCCTCTTGGCTCAAACGTACCAAGCGGCTTTTGTCACTATTTTCAGAGGAGTATGTTGGTAGATTTCTTTGTCGGGGGATATTTGACCTAACATCACAGCTTGTCTGGAAGATGTGAGAGCTGGAGGCGGATTCGTACACAATGTGACAGGGTGCTCAGCGACGAGTTTAGCACATAATGTTGCATATGTTGAAGGTCTCTCTTGCTGACAGTCATAAATGCAGGCCTAAACAAGCTACTCATTGTCAGCTTATTGTTATTTCTGTTAACGTATCTGAGCTGGGAATCCTTCTGTTTGGTACATTTGAGTGGCTATGTTATACAGTAGCCAAAAGGGACATTTTCTGCCTGTGTGTGTGTGTGTGTGTGTGTGTGTGCTTTTGCTACACAACTGTGTAGAGCTGAAACACCAGGTTTGATAATTACAAATACAATTATGTTTGCCAAGGGTCCTAATTTTAAATATCACACACTAATGGGGGGTGTCAGTCATTTTGAATGAGACAGACACAGATGCAGAAGACACAGATTTCCTCGTGCTCTGTTGATGACAGAAGATTTTACACAATATGAAAATGAACTGTAACTTTCCTAAAATAATAATGACTTTTTTTTTTTAGATGATGTTAATTGCATAAGGAATAATGTTTTTAGAAGAAATACATTTTGAAGTAAATCTTGCTATGTTGATTGTTTCTTTCAATAGTTTATTCTTGGGGTCCACAGGGGCCCCAGTCAGTCCATGTATGTTAAATATGTTGGTAGGATGAAGGTTAAATGGAACATGTGAGGCCGTACTTTTGACATCATCAACCAAGCTCATGATTGGTGTTCAAGTTGTAAGAACACAGTTTGCTTGTTGATAATAATAGCTGTTTTAGATATAACCAATGATTTTTGTTTTCTACATGTCGATGTCATACTAGGAACAAGAAAAGGACAGACACAGTATGGATTAAACCCAATTTTATAACCAAATTGGTCGCCACCCGTTAGGTTTACAATTGGGATGAGTTTCTGTGAGATTGGTTGTGTGATGTGGTGTTTGAAGGGATCTTGACTGATTAATTGTTTGAGCATTTCCATGGTGTGATTTCCCACATGCCTGCTGTTAAAAGATGCATTTTACAGTGTAGTGAGCTTGTTTTAATTTTATCGGCGTGGCATTTTACATGTTGTACCTAAGTCTTGCCTCAGACTGTGCTGTGATATAGAACTGGGCTCTGCAGCAGAACAGACAGATCATATTGTCTGTGTCTTCCAGCCATCTGGGTCAGCACCAAAAAGACAACACCCTGTGTGTTATGCTCGCATCCATCTCATCCCTCACTTATATTATTAGTGTTATACAGTGTTATATATATATTATTAAGATCACTATTGAGATTGACCCTGCTGTCTCCTCTTCACACTTGACTGAATCCACACTTTTTTTTGGAACAGAAAGATGAGGGGAAATTGATGGGAATTCACGGTAGGCTAAGTGCAAAGTGCTCTGCCAGGGTTATAACAGCTGTATTGAATCAGTATGCGCATCTCTCCCAGCTCCTTGCAAAAAAAAAAAGAAGAAGATAAAAACACCCTTTCTCTGCACCAAACCCTGAGCTGTCACAGTGTGCAATTAGCAGGGATATTATTCCCAGGTTGAGCATTAGTCACACACCAAAAGCCAAACCGAACCAGGGAGTCACAGTGTATGTGCATTCTCATTCATTATACTACCAGAAGAGCAGCTTTACGACTGAGATTCTGTCACTACCTACAAGACGGCCGCCCAGGGAGTGATCTGCTGCTGGTATTGTCGACCCGGTGAGATCGCTGGTTGAACAGAAACTGAATAATTAAACAGATGGAGGAGGAGAAGACACCTGGTGCCATCACAGTGAAGGTCAGCAGATGGCTCTGTCACTAATAAAGGAACCAGATTGCATGTTGAATGTAATGGGGGGGGGGGTCGTCTTGAGATCCAGACAAAAGAAACATTCCTCTGGCATCATTATCTGTCACTACACGAAGAATTCTGTTATGCAATGCGGACAGAGATAATTTTTTATAATGAAATTCAGGAGTTCAGCAGATTTTATCAGTTGTGTAAATTTGTCGTCTTTAATTTCAGTGCAGGAGCTCCCTACATGCCTGTATCTGATGACCTTTCCTCTATAATGTACTGTACATACATTTTTATGAATTACAAAATACCCTCAAGGAAAGCAGGAATATTTTTGTCCAACTAAGGTGATTCCTCTGGTTTATAAAGGGTCAGTTGACCTCTGCAGAACCATATATACCTCCCCTCTTTGGTTCTCTGACTCTTTGACCCCCGAGAAGCTGCCTATGGGTGTATTAGATAAAAAGTAGAACTACTGACTCTATGTGGGAATACAATGTCTGTCCTCAGTGAAAAGAGAGACTACCTGAGGGCAGGAGCGAAAGTGAAGTGACAGAGTAGACTTGGAAATTCAAACCACCCTTCACCCAGCCATCTCCCATTGTCTCTAATGTAGTATAGAGACTTGCCTTCGTCTAACCCAGTCAGAGACTTGACTTTCAAGATTGCATTTGCTGTGTCCTTTTAAGAGCCAATGAGGCAGCAGCTCATACTGGAATTTGCCTGCCAGTTTCAAGGGTATTTAAAACCACTTTCTGCTGAATTAGATGTGATTTCTCCAAGGTGCCAATTATGATTTCGACAACTCTAAGAAAGTGGTGGAGAATTAAGGGACTGCTGACAATAAGGCACTATGGGTGCAGGAATTAATTCACGCATTTCTTAGTTTAATGATCAGCCACATGGACCAAGGAGCTGCTGAAATATCTCCAGTGACCTGACCGAGAGGGACCGTGCACTTCTTATATATTCTCTGAAATTTTAGCAGCAGAGTTTAGCAGCCAGCCACATTTTAGAGGTCAAACCTTCTTCACCCTTGGCCAGTATTGGAAACATTTATCAATATTTTAGCCAAACTAAACACTTTTTGATACATTTATACAGCCAGAGAAGGTTGGCAGATTTGTGTGCAGAGCACATTAATCAGTTATGTGACACTAATTCAATGTTTAACTGCTTCAACAGCTTTTCCAGGTACTGCCTTACTTATTAATTAAAGTGTGCATAATCACAATCTACAAGCTTAATTCACTGATGAATAAACAAACATTACTTTGTTAGGGATGATTAGGCAGAGAAAGAAAGTTATTAGACTGAGATTTTTTTTCTTTCTCACGTGAGATCGAATTCAGTTTCTTATAGTTTTGTTTGTTCTACATCTAATAATACTTTCCAGACTCTTACTTCAAATGTGATAAAATATTAAAAGCTCCTATGACAAGAGGAGATTATTGCACTCAGAGTTTTAAAGAAGGTGGTGAGATCAAAAGGAATAAGAAAAACGATGTTTGCCATCATTCACATATTTCAAATTAGATAGTCAAAGTGCCACGGTATGAGACATGGCTGATACATGAGAAGTGGTGCTTCTAATTACTTTTGTCCTACTTTCCATGAACATCATCTTCATCAACAAACTTTTTCTACATCAGGTTTCAGGATAATGATCTTCTCTTATCCCACTGAGATGTGTAGAGAGAAGGAGTTAACTTTTGAAATAGGCAGCATTACTTCAGTGACAGCAGACGGATTATCTGAAATGTTAATACCCATCCTGTGGCACCGTTGTGTGTACTCTGTCCATGTGCACAGTAAGATGGTGGATTAATTTGTATTGGTTTATAAATATATACCAATTATTTCTTCTTGGAGTAAAAATGTTCAGCGGGAGCAAAGTGTAGTTCAACAACTCAAATAACAGCTCGTAGTCTGCAATAACATGCAAAAGTGAAACAGGATGTTTTCCCATTTTCCTTTTTTTCACATGGATCATTCTGTTCTGTACTGAGAGATGGGACGACGTGATGGACAAGCCAATTGTCAGAGGGTAATGGATGCCAGACAGTAACAGGTGGATACAAAGAGGCAGTTAGTCATGGATGGCTTTGTTATCTCCAATGATAATTACACTGACAATGTTCCAACTGTAGTCAGGTCAGCCCAAGGCTAATACCCAAAAAAGCCGCATCTTTTATCCCCCCACGTATCCCTGTGACGGAAGATTTTGTGTCCAGGAATTCAGAATTACATGTACATGAATGATGTCCTGTTGCTTGGATTCAGGCCTGAAATCTCATCTATATTCATTGAATTCCTGCTGTCCCCTAAGGGGAGGAGGATTGTTCTCAGCTGCATACAAGTTATTTATTGACACTGCGAGAAATACTAGAAACGAGACATATTTATTGCCTTTTGCATTCCCCTGATCTGCTGTGCTAATGAGATCACTAAAACCATCTGAAATATGGCTCTTATCTAAAATATTGAATGAAGTAGTTGATGGAGAGGCTCATTTGTAGCACAGTCTTCACCTTTTAAAGGTTATATCTACCGTGTTAGATTGTACAGTGGCAGAGGAAAAGAAAGGGAATGACTTGTTGGGGAAATGTCCCTTTGTCTCCCAAAATAACACATATATTCCAGTCTGGAAGAGGCTAAAAATAAAGACGGCATGAATAATATTAATGCTGATTGCGACTCTGATGATGATCAGTGAATTGGATAGCTCCTCCACAGTGAACAAGGTGGTGTTTTATTTAAGGATTCAAGGTGTGGGGAAATACTATTGTAGGTATTCTGATATGGAATAGTAGTTTTTTTTCTTTGATTGTGGTTCAGACTGAGGGAGACTGAATGAGAACTGGTCTGAATATGTGTAATTCCTGAAGATATACTGCTTTACAATAACTATCAAATTCATGACATTATCAGTACAAGGGCTGCAGTGATTCCAGGACACTCTTGTGGTTGCTAATTGAGCTTTCAATCTAACGTGGCAATGTAGATGCATAGTTTTTTCTTGCGGCCTGTTTTGTGCCCTAAGGCCAAATCCGCCAGCCAGGGCAAAAACAGTTTGATTGTACTTTCACTTTGCACTACTGCAGTGCTGTGTCAGAACTGATTTACTGTTAAATGTCAGTTTTTCTTCAAGGTTGTCATTGATGTATTAAGATAACTTTTTGCCACATATGTATTTGAGTTAGGGCTGCAACTAATTTATATTTTTAGTTATTTTTAATCTGCAAATCATTTTCACAATTAGACAGAAAAATGTCAGACCCCCAAGAGCTGAAGGTGACGTCTTCAAGTTATTTGTTTTGTCACACAGCCCAAAACACAAACATATCCAGTTTACAATAATTTGAGACAATAATCTTCACATTTGAGAAGCTACAGCCACAATGTTTGCTGTTTTTGCTTGAAAAAGTTCAAATAGATCATCAAGATCTTTGTTTTGGTCTATTAATTTTATTTACAAATTATTGCTGCTCTGATCAGAGTCCTTCTCTGGTTGAGTGATGACTCCTTGCACACATGAATGGGGCAACAATTATCTTCTTTGAGACATTTCATTGGAGCTAATGGCTCAAATTGTGATAATACAAAGTACAGTGTATCATTCATGATATCATGGTATATGTAATGATGGTGTTTTGGGAAAAGTCTCTGTCATGTGACCTATAATTCCGGCTATGACTATTACGCCAAAATACCTGCACAACCTGGTGCTGTTCCTGGAAACTCTGAAATGTTGTACTTCCTTTGCAACATCACATACAATGGCATGTCAGAATACCATATAAAAGCTTAATTAAGTAAAGTAAATAAGTGAGTAAATAAATCGCCATTAAAAAACTAATCATAACAATGGGTCCTATTCAGTTGTAACAACAGCTTCAGTATTTGTCACACACATATGTACTATTCAGCTATGACATATTTCTGTTGATAAGTTACCTACATAAAATATGTATGTGTGTGGAGGAGAGATGTTATGGAGAAGGATGCTGCAGATAGAGCTGCTGGGCAAGAGTAAAAGAGGAAAGCCAAAGCTGCGGTTTATGGATATTGTTTAACTGATTGTTTCTTAGCAGCATTTGTCAAAATGAAATAGATTTGAATTAAATTTTGTGGAAAGTCAGGCCATAGGCTAAAGAACACGTGCATCAATCACATCCAGGTGCACATTTGGGAATTCTGTCAGGAATGCTTCATTTTGAAGTGGACAATTGTGAAAATTGTTACTGTAACTTCCTGAACTACTGCACAAAAAATCTGGTATGAGAATATCATGGTTGGCTATCCATTGATGCAGATAAAAATCTAATCATTTTCTCTCATGAGAATAAATGCAGAGGATTGTGCAGCTTTGGTGAGATACGCGCTCTGAATTCTTTGTAGTGACAAACAGTTATAAGTAGCACCCATGTTTTCACCCCTACCTCTGTGTCCTTTTACTGAGCTTTAATGTGCCTATTGCACTGCTCACTGGAAAATTAAAACTCAAGGACATTATGGTTTATGTGAACCATTACCTGTGAAGATTACCTTGCAATTATCCTGTAGCTCTTTGCTATGGGATTTTTTGATAGAACTCCACAAGAGTGGAAGCATTTACATATGAGATACCTTACACACCTTACAGGAGATGGAATTTCCTAATTGTTATGCTGCATTAATTGGACTAATATCAGCATATGCTGTAGTCATATGGGGTTTTGATGTGTAACCATCCTTCCTTCTCTTACAGGAATCTTTTGGACCGAGACACTTTCTCCAAATCCGACCCATGTAAGTTCCCAGCTTTTTATGATGCCTAGCTTTTCCTTGGGGAAATTTTACCCAGAATATGGTTCAATGACACCTCCTCTCCTTTTGCAAAGCTTTCCTTTTTTACTTTTGCTGAGCTTACTCTGATTCAGTTTACTCTGCTATTTGAAAGTGTTCCTTCAATAACTGCATATCATTTGCACAGTAATGTGACAACCTTTCCTCACTGAGAGCTACAGAAAGTACCTTAATGCATGCAGGGTATAAACGCTAGCCTTTGAATAAAAATGGATATCTTTTGGTGGGACACATGGGGATCCGCCATTAAGGCATTTTCTTTGATACTCCCTATATTTAACATAATAGGGAGGAGGTTCAAGCCCTTTGTGTAAATAACTTAAAAATATCCCACTTGCCCTGTATTGTATTTGCCTGAAGATGGACCTTGGGATATATGACAGGTCACATCACGTTTGCCAGCCTCAGCTTCATTTGAAGTCACAAAATCAAATAAAAATCAGGAGAATCCCACCATTAAGAAATTGTGTTTCCTCAAGCTTTAGAGCTTTGTTCTTTGCATGTGGACATCATACTCTGAATTTGATGCAGTGCAGCATCATCAAGCTTGGCACTTTATTATGCTGTCAGGTTGTGGCAGGATAATTAATGATTAATGTTGGCAAAGAAAGAACAAAACAAACACTATTTGAAGAAGCATGATGCTTGATTGAGAGTTTAGTGACAATGTATTCCTCTGTTCTCTATCTCTCTTCCTTTCTCTTTCTCCTCCTCTCTTCTCAGTGGTTGTGTTGTACACCCAGGGCGTGGAGTGCAAACAGTGGCGAGAGGTAAGAGATCACAGCTATCCCTCTGTCAGCACAACTCAATCAGCCTGTCTCCTCCCCACAGCAGCACAATCCCTGTTTACAACTGAACCCTATCTCTCTCCCCCTGCTGTGAGTGCCAATCATTTGCAATTGACCTTGCGAATATCCGCACGTTGGTCAGTACTGCGTTAGCTGTGACTGATTTGCTGATTAAGGTGACAGCTACATGTATCGATAAAGATTTGCCTCTTTATTAAAGTCCCTCCTGGCTGTTGGCCACTGGGCCTTAATTAGATAACAAGACAGACGGTCCTTCAGGGATTATTATTTGTCTCTTTAATCTTAATGAATGCAAATACAGAGAAATGGCAATTTTAAATTATGTTTCAAATGAGAATACAGGTTAATTTAAGGATTTTTTACACTGTGATATTTGTGTAAGCAAACCTGACCATTCTTTATACACATGTAACATTTTTTCAAAGCCCAAAGTCAGTCAATTTAGAATCATACAGATGTTACTTCGCCAAAATAAATCCAAGAGAGTAATATATGTCAGTAGGAAGAGGAAAGGGGAATAGACACAGGCAAGAACAGGAAGAGCGCCCACACCTCCAAAAGAGCAAACAGGTAGTTTGTAATTCAAGAGTAATCCATGACTCTGACATTTATAACAAATGTGGAATGTAATACCACGTGTCCAGTTCAGCTCATCATAAGTACACAAGATAGTCAATGCATCCAACACCAAAAGATGTGTAAATGGATATATTAAAGTTTAGACTACCTCACCCATGGGACAGCGTGTCAGCCACAACACTGTCTGCCCCCTTTTAATGCTTGATCTCAAGGTTGTAGTCTCGCACCAGCAGAGCCCAATGCATCCAACTGCTGGTTAAGGATATACATCTGAGCTAGGAAAACAAGAGGGTTATAGTCAGTGTACACTATCACTAGAAATGAACTGGAACCGTCTTACACTTTGATATGCTGAAGAGCGAGGCATATGGCTTAAGTCTCCTCCTCACGGGTGGAGTAGTTCAGCTGATGATGTTTCAACTTGACTATGAAGAAGCATAAAGAATGGCACACATCTCTATCTTGCAGCAACACAGCACCAGCTCGAGAAGCACTTGCCTCAACCTTTAGTTTGAAAGGAAGAGAGAAGTTAGGTGCAGGCAGGACAGGAGCGCTGCAGAGGAAAGACTTAGCAGCATCAAAAGCATATTGACTTTCATCATTCCATATAAAAGAAGCAGCAGGGCTACACAACTTGGTAAAGGGAGAAACCACCATAGAAGAAGAACCAATCTTGCCCAAAAAAGGCTGAATTTCACATCTGGTAGTAGGAGTTGGATAGGACAGCACAGCTGGGACCTTTGCATCTGTTGGACGGACCTGCTCATGACAAATCAGTTTCCCCAGGTAAGTGACAGTGGCCTTTCCAAACTCATACTTGGTAGGTTAAAGGTCAAGGATGCCTCAGTGAGCCGTTGGCACACCACAGTCAAACTGGCAATATGGATGGTAATTCACCATCCATATTGCCAGTTTGACTGGTGTGATGTACTCCAATTACCGTAATTGGAGTACATCACCACGTCATCAAGGTAGTAGTGGTGGAACGGTTCACAAAATCCGTGGTTCAGTTCATATCACGGTTTTATGGTTCACGTTTTTTGGTTTGGTTCGGTTCATATTGGCATCAGACTTAGGTATCAGTAAATATGGTGAGCTCCAGTGGCTGTTAATGGGCTTGGCTTAACTAGGTAGTTGACCTCTTTCTTCATTATCTCTCTTTTTGTTACAGGGCAATGGTAAGCATGCAGTTTAATGGGAGCAGTAGTACAGACATCCATGTCATGTTTTAATACATTGGTACATGATGGCATGTTCTTGAACAGAGTGGGATACGAGTGAAGCAAGCTGACTACATCATCCCGCTGACATTCAGGAATGTAGGACAGATGTGTTTCTATTTTAGATAGGAACTCAGAGTTCGGTAACCACACTGCTTACCATCAGTAGGCACTGCCAAACCATCATCAGACATAGATCTCAAACAAACGAAGCAGAAGTCTTTTTGGTGGTGGCAGTCTCTCTAGTTTTTCCCGCTCATCATGGGCAGCTTCCCTGGAATGATAGGATTTGAGCATGTTAATGTGGCACAATCATGTTTTTCTTCTGCATTCTGGTGTGGGAATAACGTTTTGTACTGTGGACCAACGTAGCTTGTGATACGTTTTGATGTGAGACTGGGTTGGCAAATGAGCACTAACACAATCACTACAGCAGTAGGAAGGGTGAAGGGTGGTAATCTGAGAGAAACAAAGGCAAGAACAAGAAAAAACACACACCACAACCCTACGGCCGTAATAAATATATAATATATTCAATCTATATGCATTCTATCTAACAGAAAGACAGATACAAATATTTTGCTGCTGTTTTCACACTCAAATCATTTTTGATTGAATGAGAGTGCTCTGTTTATTCACTCTGCAGAGATCTTGGTGTACTGCTGTTGCACAGTGATATGACACAACTGATTTAAGAGCAGGAAACATTCGGCACCAGGATACAACGTGAAGGTTTCAGTTAGAATCTGTGTTTTGATGGGTGGGAAATGGAAGTAAGGACTGTCAGCTAAAAATAAGCTTTAGTGGTATATCATAGGTTAATAACATGAATTTCAATCCAGTGAGATGCACTAAATCCCACCTATACATATACGCGCACTGTTTAACATACATTTGTGAGGACCGTCACTCGCATAATATATTCCCTAATACTAACTGTAAACCTAGCTTTAATTTAAACCTAGACTTCACCCTCAACCAGCCCTTTGAAGACTGCTCAAGATGCTCTCACTTTCCAAAAATGTCCTCACTCTTGATATCCTCACATGCAGTATATACAACAACAACACACACACCGAGAGACTAGTGCATGACATTTAAACTAAAATATATAATACAAATTACTGTCTTTTGCAAATTCTGCCTTAATATGTAACCTCTCTTCTCCAAATCAAAACCTCTGCTCACCAGATCAGATCTCATGACTGGTTAAATGCAGTGAATTACATAAGATTGCAAAATTTGAATGTCCCATCTCCCTGGCCAATTTTAAACCACGAGTCTATCTAGTGATGTCTGTGTTTATTTTTGATGTGCTTTTGTTTGTCTGGCTTGTTTTCTTTCTCTTTCTTGTTCTCAGGTCTCTCTTGCAAAAGCGATTTTGATTACCTGATTAAAAAGAAATTCCATAATAATATTAATGAATGAATTTTCAAGTCTGACTGCATAATAAATTTGCTGACGCGGACAGTTGATATGAATGGTTGATTGATGGATTGGCTCGATGTTTGATTGATTGTTTAATTAATTTGCTGCTGAAATAAATATTTTGCATAAAATACATTTTTTTCAGTACTCACAGAGAGCAAATAATACTTAGGCTTAGTGGCTGATTATAATTTCTGCTCACATGCCTTTCAAGGGTGGTCAGCTGGCTTTGGCTCACATTAACTCAACAATGATATTCTTTTCTAAAGCCAAAGACTAGTTTCACCGATCAACATGGAAATGTGGATGAGCATCAAGCACAACTGCACTCTCCAGGTAGGAAGAGCCTCCTACACCAATCACCTCTGGTTACACTGCCCCACATCAAGCTTACAAACAGTGGGTGCTGCCTGAACATCTCTCCCTGAAAGAGATATGGGCCTGTGTTGTTGGTGCAGACGACAGCTGGCTTTGTGAGCAACAGAGTCAAGCTGTGCAGTATTGATAAAGCTAAGCTCCCCTTTTGCGACTCTGTCATGTAATGTGTTTCTGTACTCCTGAGAGTAGATGAGGTCGGTTGGAGCACCTTTCACTGTGCCACCAAACGTAATCCATTTACTCCTCTGTGGAACAAACTCTCCCATCGACTGCTTCCTCATTCACATTTCTCTATCAAAAGAATAATTTGGACCAAATGGTTATGGATGAATTGTTTTTTGATTCCAATAGGAAGCCTTCATCAGCTCCTGATGACACCTGTGCACCCATGATTAGTTTTTTGTCAGCTTTCATGGTCAAATATATCAAACCATGGCAGCAGCCCATCATTCTGTTACCACATTACTTTAAATTCTTAATTTATAACTCCCTCAAATGTAATTTCTCCTAGTGCATGACTACCACTTTCACTCAACTGAGCAGTTGACACAATATTACTTCTTCCCTTAATTCAAGCAAATCCTGGCCTTTCCACTCCCACTCAAACTCCTAGATGTTAATCTTTATACCAAGAATTTTCTGGCACACCTCCAGTGCCCAGATATCCTCATAGCAGCTTTTTTTCTGTGGGAGTTGACAGTTAATCGAAGTGTTTCTGACTTTATAGGCCGACTGTAAAGCGACTGTGTGGTAGGAATAATATGAACTGGGAGATCTTTTATTTCCTCAGATGGCTATTGTTTGCTTTGGTGATCATTCCTCTTCCTTTGTTAAGTTTGGCCTGAGACCAAAGTGAATATGCTCATTGACCCCTGAAGCTAGAATTGTTGTAAGCTGCCATCCTCACTGTGGAGATTTTTCTTCCTATCCATCTGTTGGAGTGGAGTGCTCACACTTTCTGACAGGGAGGAAGCAAAGAAAAAAAGTTGTGCCACATGGTTGTTAAACTTTAATAGGCTTAGACACACTTTTGTTTGATGGCAGGTTACACTTCCACAAAGCCTTTCCCTCAAACTGTTATATGTTGCACATAATCCAGCTGGCATGCCACTGCATTAGCACAGGTGTCCGTTTGTTAAAAATATTCTGCTGCTGTAATATCACTCTGCATGGCTCCCCTGTTAGCTCCATGTTGAGTTTTACCCCCACTGGATGTAATCACAAAGGTGTGAGACTGTAATCCTGCTGTTTCATCTCCTCATTAAGACCTAACACTGTTATTATTAATTCACTGTGTCAGTTTATGGTAACACTCTACTGAGGATATTTTATTTATGCAGCTTAGCATCATCTCTCTAACTTTGAATTATTTATTCTGAATATAATTAATGTGTGTTTGTGCAAAGGGATGCAACACACTCTGTGTGTCTGTTGATTTCTTTATCAGCACATCACCTCATCCAAAGGCCTTGCTCTGTAACACTTTCATCTGTGCAGGAGGCTTCCCATTTTCCCTCTTAACACCAACAGGTGATTGTTTGCTATCTTCCCCCCATTTGTGACAGTTCCCTCGTGTAAAGACAAAATGTGAAAGTCAATGCTTTCTTTGCCTTTGTCATCCCTCCATCAGCCGCCCTTTGTTTTGAAGTGGTTCAGAGAGCGGCAGTGGCGTGAACGTGGTAATTAAATGAGTGTAATTGGACTCAATAAAGTGGTTTCCTCAGGCTTTCTCCACCCCAGCACAATGAGGAGAGGTGGAGAAGAAGAGCTGCCAGTGTGTCATCATTAACTTCTGTTAATCAAATCTGAGCTTATCCAAAGCCATGCATTCACACAGCTGTGGGGAGAACATAGCAGGGGTGGGGTGAGGTAATAGAGCAATAGATATGGTATGACATATTTATCATATCTGGTATGATATAGTTTCTGAGTGACTGCATGATGTGCTTTCTCAAAGATCTGCGCTCATCTCGCTGCTCACATTTTTCTCGTCTGTCTTTTGTCCTTCTCTCCTGGTTCTGATCTAGTTTGGGAGAACAGAGGTGATAGACAACACGCTAAACCCAGACTTTGTCAGGAAGTACATCCTGGACTATTTCTTTGAGGAGAAGCAGAACCTGCGCTTTGACGTGTGAGTTATTCTGTTTGATCTGGTCCTCTGAGGACATGCATCGAGGTGTGTGTGTGTTTCAGATGCGCTGCCCTCTTCAAACCCAGTCCCCCAAATCATACTTTTTTTCTTCGACAAGCTTAACATCTTTCTGCGCATCCACTCTCCCTCTTCCCCCATCTATCACTTCATTCCCTCTTCCTCTTCCCTGTCTTTCATTTTCTCTCTTCAAGTCACTTTTCTCTCGTTCTCACTTGTCTCTCTCCTGAGGAATTATTCATTGGTGCAGTGTCTCAATACTCATTCATTGAAGAGAGATGGGTATAAGGGTGATAAATATTTCATATAAAGTTTTATTCTTAATCTCCCTGCTGCTGAGCAAAGCAAATGTCTGAAACCGAGTCCCATAAAACTCACAAAGACCCCTGACATCCTCCACTCTTTCACATATAGCTGCCTTCCTCCTCTTGAAAAGGCCAGACGATTGAGAGGGTCAGGAAGGTGCAGTTTCATTTGTAGATCTCCCAGAACCGAGTCAGGATAATTTCCTTTGCTCCCCCCCTCCTCAACTGGAAGAGATATGCTTCCAGAAATCCACGCTTTTCCCCCCACTTACTTCAAGCATGAAGTCCCTGGTGCACTTTCAGGATGTATCCGGGATCGAGCCGCAGCTCTCTAAGGATTTTGAGACACTTAATGAAGTCATTTGGCATGCTATCATGATATGACTCTGGAAGGGAAAAGGAAGGAGTGTATCCCCTCACAATTAGTGTTACTCATTTACATCTCTCTTTTATCACAGAGGTGGGAGCCAAGGCATACTGAAGTTAAATTACTTTTACATTAAGTTTGACTGGCAAATGCTCAAAACTTTCTCTGCATTGGTCTATTGTTTCAATACGATCCCACAGGCATAGAACGGAAATTACATTCATAGTATAAAATGACCTCCTTAATTAACTGTCACATTATTGCTTACATTTTGTTCGTGGGCTGCTCCCTTTTGTTTCCCCACTGACCCAGGTGTGTGATTGACAGGCAGAAAATGTCTACACTGCAGCCAGTTTTCCTTTATGAGAGTCAGTAATTTGTTAGGTCTTCTGATGGTTTGCCCACATGGTTGCTTCTGTGATTTGTGGTCTCTTTGTGATTTCAGATACGATATTGATTCTAAAAGTCCTGATCTCGCAAAACATGTAAGTTAAGAACTTTTCTTCTTTTGTGGATCATGAGCTTCACTTTATTTCTAATATTTTTTTGATCTAATACCCTTGCATGTGTCTGACATTTAGGTTCTATGCAAACCAAAGTTTGTGGCATCTGAATGCTCAAATATATCTTGGAATAATGAGTGAATTATGCTTCAACTGCCAAAATATTGTTTGTTTTGAATTACCTTCCACCTGCATCAATTTATAAAATGAGGTATTTTATTCCTCCAGAGCTATGATAATCAAAGTTTCGTTTGCATCTGGCATACCTTCATTACCTTTTTTCAAAATGAGAAATGAAGCATTGCACATCATTATTATCAAAGCTTTTCAGCACATTTCCCATAGTGGTACGTAGTGCTTTTTTGCAATCTAGATTACACATTTCCAAGACAGTTATTCAAAACAATATACATTGCATTTTGCAGTGCATTTATTGTAAAATAAGGGGAAGGGGACAGTGCTTTGTAATAGAACATACATTCAGGCAAACAGCTCATTAAACTGAATGTGTCTTATTCTCCAGGGTTTTTCCTACTATTATACGGCTTAGGTGCAGCACCCAAGTGATTTTTCACAGGACAAGCTCTTCCACACACAGGTGAAGTGAAAGATAAATGTTCTACTCAGGTTGATGACAACGATGCTTGTTCCTGTAACTGCATTAAAAAATATAAAGTAAATAAGCACTTTATCAAACCAGCCTGTTCAATTAGAATCATGCATGCATGTAGAAAAGTGATATTTTCACTGGTTAAGTTAATAATGAATTGTTATGAACAGGCTCAAATTAAAGCTGTCTGTGTGTGGTAATTGTTTAGCTTAGTTTGCAGTATTTAGATGTGAGTAATATTATTTATTTTACTGACATCTTTATATTTCTTTCCAGTGAGATATTATTGATTTCATGTAGTGACTTTGCTGTTGTACTACTATTATTAATACTATTGCTGCTCGTGATATTTTGTCACATTTAAATATAAATAAATTATAATTCTGTTCTGAATTCTTTAAAAAAAAAAAGATATTGAGAGAACAACTCTTTAGTAATGAAAAAGAACTGATAAGAATATTGATAAAGAACCAGATGGATAAGAATAGGACTATGGATAATAAAATGTAGCCAGCTCGCTGACTTGGGAGGATGAGAAGGTCGCAGTTCAGATCTCTTCACTATAAGCTTTGTTTTACCAATGCTTTGTGATTGATGATAGTTATGGGAAAATGCATAGTTTTTAGTCAATTAACATCACCCCCTTCCACACACACACACACACACACACACACACACACACACACACACACACACACACACACACACACACACACACACACACACACACACACACACACACACACACACACACACACACACATACGCACCAAAGCCCTCCAGAAACCTCTTGGGAAAACCCTCATCATTAATGCTAAAAGCTCCTGCTCCATACTAAACAGACACATAAAGAATATATTTGCAGCACTTGGTTTGCATACTACCAAAATTCCCATCATTAATTATGCCTCAGTCACTGTGATGCTTTTATGATTGTGTTTTTGCATTGTGGTGTTTTCAAACCCTTCATGCTCTGGAAACTCTTTCAGCCGTTACTTCTCTTTTACTCTTTCATGTTGTCTTTCAACTCTGAGACTTACCTTCTGCTGTTTCCATGCTGCTTATCTGCTCTTTCACATGTCTACTTTTGCTCTTCTTATTTGCACTTGGTTGATGACAGTCTGGTATTTGAGTTGTGTGCCTTCTGTTCCATGATATGCTCTGTTGTGTCACTGCGGCTGCCTGGTCTCTTTCTCTTCCTCCTCCTCCTCCTCCTTTTTCCTCCTCCTCCTTCTTCTCCACCCTGGAAGCCAACCGACTTTAACGTACGTGTCTGCCACAGATGTCTTAATTTATAACTGTACAATGCTTATAAAGATGCTTAACTCCTCACCAACTCTCATTGTTACCCTTCTGTGATCCACCTGAACGCCCCCATCCTTTTGCCCCAACCTACGTCTCTCTCCATCCCATTTTATGCTCCCTCACATGGCAGGACTTTTTGGGACAGGTCCACTGCACACTTGGAGAGATTGTGGGCTCTCCTGCCAGTCGCCTGGAGAAACCTCTAGGGTGAGTCTTCATTTTACTATTTTCAATCTAATTTTGCACAATTATGTGTCTAGATTAGGAGCCACTCAGAGCGAGGAAGTGTTTTTTTTTTTTTTTTTTTTTTTAACTCTCTCAAGCAGACAAACAGAACAAATTTAACTTTGCAGACCCAAGTTTTCAGATGTTATCAGATAATGAAAACTCAGGTCTACCTCTCCACCTGTTCAAAGGTGACATGCTTCTGCTGGATTTTGCGCATTCCAACAAAGATGAGGTGATGAATATGTCTGCCTTCTAGAGCCATCTGTATCGTACATTACACTGCAAGATTAGACCCATGTGCTTGGATGGGTAATTGAACACGACCGGGAGCTTCCTCAATGAAATTACTGTCATTAAGGAGGCGATCTAGCACAGAGAGTAGATTGAAGTCAGTGTGAGACACATGGCAATATCGACCCTGCTTCAGCGTAAATTGGGAAAATATGAAGCCCTGAAAGCATTGGCATCCACAGATTTGTGCGTAGCTTTCTCAGTTGTGTCTTTTTTCTGAGTGGCCTGCCGAACTATGAAGCTTGTGTTTGTGTGTGAGGCTGTGAAGTCCAGTGTGTATGCCTCTGTGTGAAGTATGAGGCGGCGCTGGCCCCTGCAGTCGGGGGTTTGTGTGAACAGCAAGGCTTTGGTGTCGACCATGAACTCTGCCAGAGACTGGTGGCGGTGGATTACAGAGCTTGGTGCCCTTCAGTGCTGAATAAGAGGATGAGCAGGATCAAGAGACAGTGTTCACCAGTATGCTGTAAACTAGGCCGCACACCCCACATCAGAGGCAGGAGGGAGGCTCGGGAGCTTCAGGCAGACATGGCGGACAAAAGTATTGATTCTGCAGCTTCTAGCGGGGCACCTTGTCTACTGCTGAGACTCAACAGTGTTGCAACATCCAATTTAGCTGCAGCAGAAGGTGATGATGATGATATGGTTGGTGTTATAGTCCGCAGGTTACAAACTGAACAAATCAGCCCTTTTGAAAACATTCACTTGTGTTGCTCATAACTGCCCCAACAGCGCTTATGTCAGGGAGTAGCAATTCAGAAACCCAGATAAGCATAGATTTCTGTAGATTGTTTCTGTTCCTGATGGCATTCAGGTAAGGGTACAGTTTTATCCAGCCTTGGTTTTTTTTGAATAGCTGAACAGTACCCATGGGTAATGGAGTTTTCCTTCCCACCAGTGATTGACAATGGCTCAGAAGATGTTTAATGGCTATGTGCTCCATTTCCCATGTATCCTGACATGACAGTGCCTTTCTGGACTGCAGCTTTGAGGAGTGGCTCCTGCAGGGACTGAGGAAATCTGTTAGCCATGCTTAAACGAGTCCCCCCCAAGGCACACTGCATCCAATGACCTGCTTAAGAAGCACATCAGCACCCCTTTCCCTATTTTCCACACTTCATCCCTCATTTATTACCCATCCTCCCATCTACCAGATTCTTTTTTTTCTTTCTTGACCTCCTTTCTCCTCATTGTGTTTTCAATTTATTTTTGTTCCCTGAAACCTCACCCTCTTTCTCTCCCCGTTTTCCAATTACAACTCCATCCAGCCACAAACATGTATTGCTATACTTGTTAGGACAATGTACTGATTCATGTCACCCAAACTTCAACCATCACCACTACAGCTTCCCCCAACCCAACACTTAGCTCAGTCATAAATGTAACTTTAACCCCTCTTTATCTTATTTTTTGTCTGCTTTATTGGGACTAAATGGTAGTAGTGAGTCTGCACATATCAAAATGTAAACAGATTGTTCTTACAATTTAGCAAATACGTTGCTTCATCGCTGTTTCCTATAAAATGTCTTCATACAGTATACTACTACTACTATCCTTCTACAAATACATTTTGGATTAAATATCATTGCTGAGCACTTTTTTTGCTAACCTAAACCAAATTGGTTTGAGTTGCTTAAACATAACCATAAAATGTTCATCATGTCTAGGAGCTGATATTGAAGGAAAACAAATGAAACATGTTACTGTTTTGTGGATATGTTCATTATGAACATTTTGCATTGGGAGTAAGAAATATACAGATTTGTTAAAAGCAACCGTTTCCTTGTAATGGTGATAACAGAAACATACAATGGGCGGCATTATAGTGCCTTTGAAAAAGATTTTTGCTAATGCAGATTAGTAATTAATTTAATTTGGAGGAAAATGGGTTGATATTATATTGATTTGTTCACTTCCTGTAGCTTTAAATAGCATTAACCACTACCACTACATGCCCAATCTCAGCCTTTACCCAAAAGCTAACTCAGTCATAATTTAACAAATCAAGTTAATCAAGTCTTAACACCAAAATAAAATATTTATCTTGTAAGTACTGATTTTGTAATTATATAGCATATACAAACACACCCACAATCGTACACTCTTTCCTCTTCTTGCAAGTGGAGATGTAACCTGTGACTCACACTTGGTTCAATAGTTGACTTCAATCATTTCTGATTTTATATGTACAGTGCACAGAGGGACAAACGTAATGTTCTGGCATTCGCTTCAGAGCGAACTTATTTGTCATGGGGAAAATAACGAGTTGGATGAGATGTATGGCTCTTACCCATTCCTTTATTAAGACAGAAACATATGCCAGTGGAAGGAATATGAGTTATAAAACACTGAACTGACACTGTGGAACATTTCCTTCTGTTTATAATCTGGTTTTAATGAGAGACATGTATCAAAGTTAGTGGTAGCTGAGGAAATGCAAAGTTAAATGACTGACTGATGCAGGTGAATTACTGAAAAACATGTTATCTGTGACACAACTCTCTTGGCTGTGATTATGGGTATAGCCTGTGGGAAGGAATCATAATGTGGTTGTATAGGTAATATGATAATGGAGTTCATTATACAGATGGCAGTAACCTTTTCTGCTGGTATGGTAAATTATACCACACACTAGAGCATATGAAAGAGCACAACATTAGCATGTTAAACCCATTAACCTACTGTGACTATGCGCTCCTCCTGTACACTTGAAGCAGCAAATAAACCATAGGCAAAACTAAAGTGAGTGTGGTGGGTATGCTCACTGCACCCGTGGGAGCCAAGGGAGGAGAGGAAATCATAGTAAATAATATGTATTTCAAAAAAATGTTGCATATTGAATTAAATAAATTGTGAAACCATTGTTGTAGCTCACATCAAAGGCTCATCTGAATCCTATCGTCTTTCAGTTGTTTCTACAGCTCCTTTACAGTAGGAGGAAGTTTAAAGGAGACATATGCACATTTTCTCTGCCTCAGAAGACTTCTGTCAGCTCTGGAGGCTATGTACACAAACAGTAGTAGTAATTTCACTTCTTTTTCTCATTCTTTACTCAAAATGTCAACTTTTCAAATATATTCATTCATGTTCGTGTCAAAATATGATTAAAAATATGCGAGTGGACAATGTGAACAACCCATGGCTTCTTGACTTTCAGGGAGCATTTTCACATATGTTCACTACATGTTTTGGATTTTTTTTAACTATGTTTAACACAGCTACCAAATTATAACAACACATGAATAACAGAAAATCACAAAAAGCATGTTATGTTCCTTTAAAAAGAAAATGTTTTACGTAACTTCAAGGCCCATATAAGAGATCAGAGATTGTCTCCTTATTGCACTTATATTAAAGAAATATATTAAAACTCCATCCATAAAATAAGCTGATGGTCATTTTTTTAGTCATACATTAAGTCATAACTACACTACATTACTACAATGTATTCCATGTACTTTATATGAAGATAATATTACTGTAATAAATTCATGTTGTAGAGGTAAAGTACCTTGAGAGTTAAATGTTATGTTGATTTTATACCTTTGGTTTTGCTATCAGTGTGGCAGTGTGTGTTACTGTGTTTTCCTCAAGTGTCTCCCATAAATATAGTTGAAAGTATACTGTATACACAGTGAAATCTGTCCTTATAGTTCACCAGAGCCTGCACCACAGTGGGCACCATGAATGCAAAACGTCAAAGTCAAAGGCCAACAGAAATTAGATTGAAGTGAGCCCAGGGGTGAAACTGAAAAATTAAATGATAAAAACAGAGAAGATGAAAGTGTAGTTAAACTGATACATTCTCTCTAGATGTATCACTTGTTTTGATAAAGATATAATTTGATTAAAATGTGCCGATTAGATGAAAGCCGAGACACTATTTGATGAAAACAAGCTTGATTTGATAAACATTGTTTTAATGAAAAGTTTGCTGTTAATAATTTTTTCCCTCCAGCGTAAGTATTTATCCTTTAATATGTGCAATGGCCAATCTCTAACAGGCCACATTAATGCCCTACCTGCTTTTTGATGATAATTACTATACCTGTTTTGGTAATCACTATCAAGAATGTATTTACTGGACCAACTTCTTACTGTTAATACAGCTTCAATTTAATATAGCAGCAAGCTGGAGCTCCAAATGGCTCCAAACTGGGTCTTTCACATACAGCTGTATGACGGGGTGACAGGTAACATGAAGTCAGAGCAATTAACAACAACTTTGAGAAGCTTTGATTGACATGTTGGCCAATGCACATGAAAAATCATAGCCACTCAAACCAATGCAGATGTTGAAGGATAAACAGTGAACAGGGTAATGATGGTAACACAATGAAGCCTTCATTAAATTCAGCCTTTATTTTAATTAACTGATTCATTTATGTACTAAAACAACTCAAGATTTAGACATTACATTTAGCCAATTTTGCTATCATAGTTTAGACTTGAAATATTATATGATACTCTGTAAAACATTTAAAACTCTCATCCTTGTGCTCCCACAGAGGAATAGACATCCTTCTTTGGAATAGACATCATTCACCAATGTATCTTCTCTCATATAACTCGGTACCTTTTTTGCTCCCATTTTGCTCCCTGTAATCAAGTTTGAGGCAAAGTATTAAATTATGCAGCAACATTACAATATAATGCAATCCAAAACAACAGCAGTGCAATAAAAACTAGATCTGCGAAACTTGTAATGTTTCATTCAGATGTGCTGATTCAACTACATGGTCATTCTTTGTGCAGCAGTTTCTGGTTTTGTATTAAGTTACATTTTTTAAGGTTAGGTTGCAGTTGCAACATAGTACACACTGTATACTGTAGTAGTTATGTACTGTACTGTAGTCATCCATTTAGTTGTCTCACTTTTTCTCTCTTCTGTTCAGTGTTTCTGCCTCTTAGAGTCCATTCAGGGATAAAGGAAATGTTGTTGAATTTTTGTACTGACAAAAATCTGCCTGCTTTTAGCACATGGCACATGCTGTTACAATGATGGCTTTTAATTTTTGCTAGTGATTGTTGATTCTCCCCGACGTTCCGGGAGTCTCCCGCATATTACTAGCGGCTCCTTGACGGCTGCAAATTATATACAATAACCCGGAATCTGGAGCGAGCGGACAAGGGCACACGTGCTAGAGAGTGACTGTGTGTGTTTGATTGATCATGTAGTGCGCGCACGAGAGAGTGCGAGTGTGTGTGTTTTTGTGTGACTGTTGATGCAGTGCTCGTGAGAGAGAGCGAAAGAGAAAGCCTCCTGATTGCGCCCCCGAACGAGACCCAGTGCCCCCCACCCCCGCACCGCAGAGGGAAGGAATCTCCCTGAAATTAGTTTTTGCAGGTTGCGATGTCTGAGGTCTTTAACAAGCTGTGAATAGTTACATGATGTAATGTGAAAAGACTAAAACTAAAGCAAGTAAGTTAATGATATGCTCAAGTCCAAACCCTTGAAAGGTCAGTTACTGCTTTCAGTAGTTAGCCAGATATACTAACATTTATGGCTTACGTTAAAGCATACAAAAACATCCATTTGATCCATTTCTTACGCTTTTGCTCTTGTGTTTTTGAAAAACCTAAATAATAAATCACCATCCAGATTCTTCAAATGCTGAGTATCTCTTTTACTACAACGTCATGCACACTGCTTTAACATGTGGAGAAATCCAAAGCTTGACAGGCCTGCCTAGCGTAGTTATGGTTGTTAAGTTATGATTGGACAATCACTGATTGGGGGAGGGGTTTAGTCTATGGTCAATTAGAGCCTCATAGTACTAAGTACACCTTCTAAGATAGATATTTTTACATGAACTAATTAAAAATATAACACACAATCACACATACAACATTCAAAATTTAAAATCAACATTTAAATAAAAAGGTCTAGTACATCTTTATATTGTCATGCTCGCAACATGTCTAACCACTGTGCCAACTTTGATATTTGACTCACCAGAAGTTTACTCAGAGAAAACTGAGGCAGGCGACTTCACTTGTCTCATCTCGGCTCCAGAGACTTGCAGTTCTTTCAAAGTTGTTGGTTAACATCGTTGGCTGACTGACTCGGCAGTTCTTTTGAGATTTAAACTAATGAGTGGGAGTGAGTGATGTTTTTTTTTTTTTTTTTGGTGGGTAAAAAATCCTTATAAATCCTTGATCCAAGTACTCTTAGTACTGTAAATGAAGGGAGGGAAGCAGGTACAGTGTTTAGTGCTGTGTTTTCCTGTATTACTTAATTGGGAGGCCAAGTGCTTTATATGGTTTACAGTAATCAGCATCCTCTGCCTCAGGACAACACACACAATTAGAGCATTCTGCTGCCTCGCTAAATGGGCTCCAAGGCTGAACACTAACAAGGGTCCCTCTCTAATAATGTAAATTCCTGCTTAGCTGTGGAAAACGCCAACTGTGCTGATTGCACAAGAACTGTTTTTGTCTGATGAAGTTCTGTTTATGACTCTTCAAGGACTTTGGCGTCACACAAAATTTAGAAATCCCTTTTGTTTTTTGCCATGAAAAGAAAGTTAATTTAATGTATGCTTTGGTTGTCAAAGGTATTGGTTTTAAAAATTCTGTAGATAATGAGGCGATAGATTTTTTTGTCTTCATACTAATAATGGGAGCCTCAGGTGCAAGAGCAGCGGTGGCTTTAACTGTGCAGATATGCTTAGATGATTTGTTTTGCACTTGTTCATTTCTGTCATAGCCATGGGCAGTCATCTGCTAGAAAGGTGAGAAAGCCTCCTGAAGGCCTTTGAATGAGCGCTTTGCTACCCCCGTTTAAAACCCCTATGTTGTTAATCTATTCAGCGGCCGAAAATGATCTCTTGTGCACAGATTGTTATCTGTAGTCAGCAGTAACCACCACAGTGGAGGTCAAGGCGACCTTGTGTAACATGATATAAATTCCATCACTTGCTGCCCAGCTCCAGCAGGCTAAAGGAGCCATGGCCTGGTGACACTGCGTGGATAAGGGAGAGGAGAATCAGCTCTGATTTGAAGTCACGAATCCACAGTGGGAAAGTGGGATTAAATGTGACTAGCATTGTATATTTATAACAAAGAGAAATGGGCATATTTTCTGCCCTCTGATAGAGAGGGATGTTCTATTCTTGCCAGGGGGAAATTGAAACGTGCTCCTCTAGAGGAGGGTTTTACTTGTTGGCAGGAGGGCACATGGGGAAGGAAGTTAACTTGCTGTCATGACTTTGAGTAGTTTTAGCCTTAAGACTGAGAGAGAAAGTTTCTCTTTGATTGACAGCTTCTCCTAATCCTCTCTTTTTCTGTCAAAACAAGCAATTTTTAGTTTGCAGGTGGTTGATGAATGCCTCATTTAGAATCACAATAAATCAAACATTGTTACAGTGATTAAAGCCTGTGCCATAATTCATCTCATCAAAACATCAGCAACAGCCTCATTACATCTCTGCACACTCATAAAAATGGAATACAAATGAATTGTATTTCATATTTAGCGTTTGGAATTAGCGAGTACAAAAGAACGAACACAATTCCCATTACTAACAGGATTAGTCTCATTCATTGAGGTTGTGATAATGGTCATTATGCATCTGTGGGAGACCTGAGGTATCCAATGAATAACACTCAATGGGTTACATACATGACTGCAACAAAGAGGGGTGAAAAAGAATAACATGTAAGTGATAATGTGCTCTCATGCCTTGCACCTCGTTTCCACTGGTAAAAAAAAAAGCAAACACATTCTTTACTCTTGTTTTTTTTTTTTTTTTTTTTTATATCTATGTGATATTTTTCTTCACCACATTTTTTTGCCCTATTTACTTGCTTTGTGCTGATTCTAACAAAGCTTCAAAGAGAGACCTGCTTTAAACACCAGCTCTTCTCACAGCACCAGTAAAAAGCAGCTGTTTTCCTATCTGAGAACTACAGTTGGTCTTTTGGTGTCCTTTTGAATTAGCCTGCACTTTTCATCCTCTTTTTTTATAATCATGGTGAGGTGAGGGATTAGGGATGTTTATCGGTGTATGAAGATCAAGGGGATTAGGGGTATAATCTCATTTGAACCCACATAGAGTTTTGGCAACCTTGTCTAATTCTGTTCAACTATGATCTGCCCACTGCCCCAAACGTTTACTGTGGCACAAAGCCAGATTATCTGTCTAAACCTCTATCTCTGTTGGTCTCAACTCAAACCAGTCAGATTTGTTCATTTAACTTGATCCCTGTGTCAACCAGAAGAATTCATTGGATTCACTGACCCTAAACTATCTCAGTGCAATCATTCTTTTGTGCTGTGTAAATGATACTATTCTTGTTTTATTTCTTGCTGTGCTTTCTCTCTGCCATCCCCAATAACATTTTTTGATTTGCTTATCCCCATCTACGTGTGAAATTGCAAGGTAACAATCTTCTTAGCATGATACCACTGCAGTCATTTTACCTCGTATGAAAATGTGTAGACCCACCCTGCATCAGCTGCAGTGTGAAAAAAAAATCATTTTCTTCTTCTGTGGCTCTCACTCATATTGTTGAGCAGCCCTCCCCCACTCTTATATGCGTGACACGTTGCAGCGTTGTTAAATATCAAGACCATTCCTCATCCTAATGACCTAATGTGAGCGGCATCAACAATTGCTTCCTTCTCCCTTTTCGGACTTTAATCTCACCAACCTCCATCCACCCTACCTCCGTGCTGATAGGTAATGGAGAATACAGGAATTGTGAATCACCATTTTAACGACAGCAACTGCCTCTTGATGGGAAATTATAGAGGCCATACATTGTGCCTGAATATCTATAATATAATACGTCATGCACAATGATCTTTGATGCTTGTTTTCTGGAGGAATAAATAGCCCGAATGTGCTCTCCTCTGGAAATAGTGAGACCCAGTTTTCTCATTGCTATTCTGCAGAACATCAGTATCAGAAACTTTGGCCAAGTAATTGTAATGATTTTGAAATATGCTGCTTGATCTCTTCCCATTCACTTGATCAAACAGGGAATCTGTCAAGACAGTTGTGGCCAACTCTCTGTTGCAATGTGAGCTAAGAGCATGACAGCCCTCCGTCCTTCCACCTCTTTTCTAGGTTAAGTAAGCCACTGCGATACAAGGCCCTGTTTCAGTTCCTGTCTCTCCTTGTTGTATTCTTTAAGTAGTTTTGTTTGATCATCTGGGTTTCTGTTGAAAAGGAGGAACAGCAGAGGAGTTACCCGCACTGACACAATGTTAATCTGACTATAAACATGAAGCCCACTGAGATTTTCAAGCAACATCAATACACATCATGGCTTGATACTGGGTTGGTCAGGACCATATGGTACAGTGTCTCTTGAGGGGCCGAAGGGAAATCTGTAAGTGACAGCATGAATTATGGAGAAATTTGAATTGTGTTAAGTATCATTCCTACTGTACATAGAATAGCATTAGTGGAGTCAATACTCACCGGCATTGCTAGGAGTCTTAATGTCTTTATTATGTCATATTAATCATTCACTGGAAGCCCAGAAGTCATGGATGATAACAGGCTGCCATCAGTCTTCCCTCAATGAGACCACCTCATCAAAACTCTATTCAACAACTCTGCGCCTAACTCGCTGAACTGAGACGGTATTATTGCTTCTGCAAAATGAACATTTCTTTACCATTGTTCCTCTCCAACTGTAGATTGCATTAAATCTCAAATTTAATCACTAAATAATGATTAATTCAGCCTCAAACTAATGCCATAAAACATTAAACTATGACCTTTCTAACAAGTCACATAGTCAATGTTACAGATATTAATGTTCTTCTCTTGTTTAATTGATTTGTATCACAAAACCCAAAGCACTTAAAGTTGCTTTGCTGTTATATCATTCACTTACTTTGTGAATCTGACATGATGCATGGCTACTCTCTAATACCCAATATCCAATTTAATATCCAATGTTTGATTTAAAAAAACCCTATCAGTTCTTTCTTGTTTGACATAATTAAATAGGGTCTCTGCACCACTAGCACAATATAAAAAGTGTTTGATGAAATGAATGATTTTGCTATTCTCAATATTCCCAGTAGCAAAGATAATAATTAAATAATCTGGAGCTCAGCAATCTGTCTATTAGATAATTAGATGTTGTTTTTGCAATATTGATTTTCATTCTTGTGTACAGGTGGAAATGTGGAAAGGTTAGTGGGTCAATAAAAACATTAGCGGTGCTCGTTCATGTCCACTCGGCCCTTCCAATACTGTGAAAACTCAAGTGACCTCTGTGAGATCGACCCTCAGAGGGAGCGAGGGAACAATGCTGACTGCTAACTAGCATGCACAACATGGATGGCATGGTTGTGAGATCCAGCATCAGTTGATTTTAACAATTTTTTGTTTGTTACTTTGTTTTTTTTAGTTTGTTTTTAGTATTGATCATTTTTTAATACATTAATGAACTCTATCAATTCATGTATCGCATTTATTTGCTGAAAATTATTATTGAATAAAGAGTCTCCAGATGAGGGCAAGTGCTTCGATTTTAAATAATCTGCTTCACTCAGATCGTGCCCCATTTGCTCGTTAAATTGCTACTCTTATGAAATATGGTGCTACATGAAGTAATATCAAGTGCAGAGGGGGAAGCTATTCAAATATATCTTAGGATTCATCATAGGAATAGGAATATTAACTGTATGTAATATTTCATGAAACTTTCCTCTGGCAAGTTATACTCAAGTCCATGTTGGCTGAGCATTGGTATGTGCTTGTCTCAATAAATAACAGAACTAACTATGTAATACTGTCAAAAAATCAGATAGCTCGTCTCAACTGGGTATCATTTGCAACTGCTATCTGTGCTGTCTCAAGGTCCGATTCACAAAAGATATTTCACTAATCACTCTGATGGCGCAAGCATGCCCATAAAGTTTTGTAGCTGTGTGCAATTTGCCCTTGTTTTGTGTCTGACTGAGTGGAAGAGCTGTTTCTAATGTTTCAGGATTTTCTCCACATTTAAGCACACAGATTGGTCCATAATGAAAACCGCAGAATGCACAAAAACCTCAAATTGCGCGTCTTTAATTAACAGAGAAGCACAAACAAAGCTCGCCACAATCACAAACCAACTTTCATGTGTTTTGCTTCTTTTTCTTCTGTAGTACTTTGCATCTGTGACATAATCTACTGAAATGTCAAGTGTCAAAATACAGCTATTAACGTGACAGGCAGGTCTGAAAAATGTTATATGTATGTATATGTCTGAATCTTACAATAATGTTGTTCAGGGGTTACTGAACATATCCTGGATTTCACAGAAACATCAGTACTGATGTTCTGTCTGTTGCTCACAGCTGGCTGCAGCATCACACAGCAGCTGAAACAATAAAAGTTTTGCCAAATTGAGAAAGAGGCTCTGCACATTTATGCACGCGGCACAGCTAGCAGTGGTAACTTCATTAACAGCGAATCAGTCAGGATCTGACGAGAATTAATGTTCTGAGTTCCGCTACACATCCATAGGACAGCTGTTAAACACAGATTCAGGTTTACACGGAGCACCTGTTTGAAAGCCACCCTAATGGATGAATCCTGAGCTCCATCAGCGCTGTCAGGACATTTTTATTTTTAAATAGTGTAAAATATGAGGTAAGACTACCACCCCATATCCCACTTGACACCCCCAAACTCCCACCCCCACTGCCAATTTTTGACTGAAGATTTCAGACGTTGGCGGTGTCATTCAATAACAATTTAGTATCATTCAAGCCACACAAGCTTGAAGCTTCAAAGAGAAAGAGAATGAATGAGTGTGTGTGCGCTTCAGTTACCACCAACTCTCTGAAGACACTAATAATTTAACTCTTAATTGAGACTCATTTGCATAGCAAGTGGCCAATCTTGAGCCAAATGTCTGCATATTGTCTCATTTACATACATGCAAATGTGAAAGGAACATCAAAATGCTGTTTGCTTGGCAGTGCAGTTTGGGGTGCATTACTTTTTGTCTCATTTGCGCAAATTTACCAACCACAAAAGCTGCAAATCCTTTTGTGAATCTGCCCCTAAGAGTTCAAAATTAAACCTAAATGTCAATAATGATTTACTATATCATAAACCCTAAGGAAAATAAAGAATACATTTGTGTAGTAGTCTGCAGGTAATGACAGTAACAGTTTGCATGCAGCAGCTGCAGTAACTATATTAATTGCTGCATTTGTGTGATTATAGCTTCACATAACATCATAATTACATCCATAATTACATTGCTTCAGTATTCACACTCACAGTGATACAACGTGAGTTCATAGCAACAAATCATTTGACTTCGCTGGTTGTGAAGGTGTAACATGTCCCACCCGCCAGAAGATACCATAAAAGACAGCCTGACATCACAAAACCAAAACAAATTGAAGCAAAATACAGTAAAGAGAAAAAACAACAACATATTATACTGTGTATAAATATGTATGGGTGTATGATGATACAACTTGTAAAATAATCCTGCTGCTGTCACACTGTTGTGTTTAAATGAATTGGTTACCTCAGGATTGCACTACTGTTAAACATCACAAAATATCCTGATGTTGTTTGACTGGAGTCGTTTGAATATTCAGATGTTTGAGCACCAGCAGAATCAGCAGCGACAAATACGACATTTATTTACATAACCAGCTGATTAAAGCATGTCAGTTCCTTGCAGCAGTCCGACTGTAGGCCTTGTTCATAGCAAATAGTACAGGAAGGAGGACCACAGCAGCACATTTCACATAATTTCATCATCAAAGCATCTCCCCGCTGAGGAATCATCAGTGAATGAGTGCTCTTAATGCAGGACACCTCATATCACTAACAGTTATATTTCAGTACAGAAGCTGTTTGCAGCAAACTGTTTAGTCTTGGCTATAAAAAGGAACTTGTGCACCACAGATGAATGACAGGAACTGCATTTATCCGTTCAGTGCTTGCTTGCTCTCCACGTTAACTAATCATTGTCAGAGAAAATGCCGCACTCAATAATGCATACCTAATTTAAAAGACCATTGCCCTTTTGGTACCTGCTCTTGTCTCAGCAGCAGAGATTAGATGAGAGTGGTGCATCTTAACGTCTCTGGAGCTGCTATTTTACCAATCACTGGATCTCATTTCCTAATTTGAAAGGAGTATCCGTCATTATTTTGACCTGAGGGAGATAATTCGACCTGTGGCGTGAGCAGGTTTCACTGTCCATGTTGGTTAGGGGTAGAGATGCACCGATACCAATCCTGATTTCAGATATTGGTCTGATACTGACTCAAATAGCTTTATCAGGTATTGGTGACAGTGGGCTGATCGGGTATCAGATACAGTTTTAATAAATGACAGTTCAGTAAATTTATATCAATGCATTGTTTGTTACTTTTTGTTTTACAGATTTAGAAAAGCATTGTCAATCAAGCCTGATTTTGCCTTACACTTAAACGAATGATCTCAGTCTTTTCCACATAGTGAGGCATAGAGCTTATTAATTAAACACTGGTATCAGATTAGTACTCAGTATTGCCCGATACCCAAAGCCTAGGTATCAATTGGTATCAGGACTGAACAAGTTGGATCGGTGCATCCCCAGTGTTGGGTTTACTGGCTCTTTGAGGCATCATCAAATGGCAAGGTGGTGACTTGGAGTGAAACATCAATAATTCAAGGACAGTTAATTCACCTTGAGATTGGTCTCCGTGGAGCTTGAAGATATAGCCTGAGAAGGCTACCTGCCCTTTGAGAGCGTGATGGCTTCATTTTATAACTTGCCTCATTAAAGTCTGAGATTATGGTTGTTCTTTCACATATACTGGTGGATATGCAACATTTATTGTTGGATGCAATGGTCAGTGGATTTATATTAAGATATTGATCAAAGTTGATACATCAGGGACCATAGTTGCTTTAATGGAACATTACACTGTATGTGTTATGGGCCTGGGAAACCTGAAGGAAGCCAGTAAAGCTTAATGGAAAACACCGCGTACCATATCTCTTAAGAACACTACAAACACTTCCTGCACCAGCAGATAAGAAAGAGGAGGCCATGTTTTATCTCTCAATATGCCCTCTGGCATACCCAGTATGTTAAGGCATTGCAGATTTGTGCTTTAGATTATCTTCGTAAATAATGCAAGCTTCTTCTGCTGTAGTTAAAGACTGCCTCATCTTTAGCAGTATGGGACCCAGGAGTACTTCCAGTCATATCAGCTATCACAGCTTGATGAGGATCTGCAGCAAGTCTGACCTTCTAATGATTGGGCTCCAGCTGAGGCCACAGCATGACTCCTGTGTAATCACCTTCTTTAACCGTAAAGATGACAGGAGTGTCAGCAGCTGGAGTGCAGCTGTATGATTGGAAAGTAGATACGCCTTCTTGCTCTGTGTTGGGTCGAATGGGCTCTGCCTACATCTCACATCTTCAGTGGATACTGAGAGTTATCAAGATTGGATTAAAAAAAAAAAAAATCCCATTCTGTTGTTGCTGCTTCAAAAAATACAGCCAAATAACATTTAGAAAAGACACTGGAGCAATCTCTTTGTTGACGCCACTGGATTGGTGTGCTACTGGAGAAGAATAGAAACAGACACATGCAGGGGACCTCACTTGTGTTATGATATGTCTTGATCATCTGCTGGCGCGGGAATCTGCAGTAAACAAGTGCCGACCTGCAGAGCTTTAAACTCTCAGCGTGGTACTGACAAACAGGGATCAGAGGAGCTCTGTGTCTCAGCAGTTTTTTCTACATTGTACAAAAAAGAAAGAACCAGTATTTATAACTTGTTTTTGATTCAGTTAGTGGTGAAAAAAAATAATGTGTCTGTCACTCTAATGTCACATTGTTGTTATGTATTACTCACTGGAAAGCTGTAATTTAATGCAAAAATACACCTGTGTTATCGGCCTAAAATACAAGGTGTGACTGCAGCTTTATGAACCTTAAAGAGCAAGTCCATTACATTTTGTTTTTTTGTTTTTTTTTAGGTTTTCACATTCTGTAGCTTCCCATTAGTGTTTCATATGTATTCAAATCTGAAAATTCAAATGTAGATTAAAGTATGTTTTGGCATCAAGATACAATTTTCCCAAGCTCTTTCAAAAAACTTCTTCTCATGTGACCTAATACAGTTTTTTGCATGATGACACTGCAACATAAAATCCAATATAAAGTTACCTAGCACTTAGGCTACTGTTGGTGCTGCTCTGCTAAACATGCTAACAGACGCACAGACGGAGCACTCACAGTTGCCGCTGCTCAAAGTAAAAAAAAATTAAGTCTTAGCTCTCCTCCCCACCAGTAAAGACTCAGGATCAGAGCAGAATCCGATGTGACTCATGGATGTTTTTAGTCCCAAAGCGCTGGCTCTGTTCCTGGCTCTCAGCAGCTGTCTGTCCCTCCGCTCTGTCCAGTGCATTTATAAACATCTCACACACTCAGACTCAGCGCTGCAACATCGCTCATAGTATATCTGGACAATGTCAGTGAACTGCGTATGTTTTTGCTAACTGCTGATTGGGTGATTACATTTGAACAACCTAGGAAAAAATGCAGATGTAGTCATGCTTTAATATTTCTAATCATTATTATATGAGTGCCATGTATGTTCTCTGGTAGAAATTATTTTTGGCATACTTGAGGGGTGTGACAAATGAAACACTGAAGTAAAAGCAAAAGCTCCTCAGCTGTAATTAAGTGCACCAACATTGGTTAGAGCTGCTTTTAAAATAGCTCCACTACAACTTTCACCTCCATCAGCCACTGAGAAATGCAGCACTGTGCCTTTCAATGCCACTTATCTATCCCCCAGAATAATGGAGTGGATCTTAAGGTTTGTGCTGTGAACACTATTTGTTGTAAAAGTGAATAATATATATTTTATTTTTCACAGTGGCATACCTGGGAAGAAATGCGGGACCATTATCTTGTCTGCTGAAGAGCTGGGAAACTGCAGAGTAAGTGAAAAATGTTCCACCTGTATATTTTTATTCATTTGCCTACAATGCAGGTGTTACAGTAAATGCTTTGCAATGTTCACTGATCTAATTGGAACGGGGCGCTTAAACAACAGTATATTTGAGTTTAATTAAACATAGCTGATAGATTACAACATATCATTGTGCATTTCAGTGGGACACACTGTAGGAAAATCTGGAAAATGGTGGTCACATAATGTATGTTTAGCAATGTTGACAAGCCTGCAGAAGCAAAGTGTGTTGTTTAATAACTTTGACTCCAGTAAGATGTATTGTATCGTAACTGTCTCCATTAAACCAGCAGGACATACAATGTCACTATGCAATTCTGGCTGTCACATTGAAATTGTGTACATAGTGAATATGCTGAGTTTGAATAGAGATTTAATGAGACTATTTTCATTCTAATCACTAAAACGGGCATTTCCTCGTCCATGTGGTGTGTAAATCCATGAGTCCGTGTTAATAACCTGCGTCCACTAATGCCCATTGGCTTTCTCTCCACATAGCTAAATGAAGATAGTAAATAATGACATTATACTGCTGCCAGTGGAGCAGGAGAAAGTAGCAAGACTTATTGGTCAGGACAGCTGGCCTCCCTCGGAGGCTATAAAGCAAGCCGTTAAGCTGCAACTACTGTATAAATGTTTTATGATATCCTAATGCATGTAAGCAACTAATGATTTCAAGGTTTGTGACTTTCTGTTAGACACGTTGAGTAAAATGTTTATCTGGTTGTACTTCACAGTATTTGTGCCTGACTTTAAGTTTTTTTTTTTTAGCTTTACTAACGGCATAATCCATTTCATGACATAAAACAATCTAGTTTTGTTTACAAATCCAGTTAGATTTCAACATCGCATGCTGATAATAAAACTGCCACGATAACTGCTACTGATTTGGCCCTGCTGGATTGAAGTGTCAGTGCTCACAGTCACTGAAGGGCTGCTGTGAGTCATCAGGTGAACTGAATCCGCTATGATAGGAGTTAGCATCATCACTGCAAAGCACCACTTCAAGAGGCGATTTTGTAATATAAATGCAAATGATCATTACTGGAACAAATGACCATTTCCTTTGTCCCAGACTCAGTTCGAGAGACACAGACATGACATGTCACTCCAGACCTTTCCTGTTTGCACAGAGCTTAACCCTGAATGCAGCAGGTTATAGTTGAAAAGTCTGAAGACCCTGCTGTCAAGTCCCATAACTGTGAAATATAGTAGAATGGATTTGCTCCCATTGCGGTTTGTATTATAAAGTGTTACTGTTTATTCCGTAATCCAATGTGACCAATAACTGGAGGTAGCAGAGTTGCTACTTCACCTAAAGTCAACACTGCAACTCCTCTGTGGGGAAACTGAAACCAGTAGGCTGGGAATCGACTGAGGTAGTTCTGCAAGAACTGTTAACTAAGAGGAGGGTTGGCTCACACCTTCGCGGTGGATTTGTCAGGTATCATTAGACAGAGCAACAGCCTCTGCATGGATCAAAGGCTTCCTCTTGGCTGTCATTATATCTGCTACATATGACATGTTGAGCGGAGGCTGGCTCCCTCTCAGATGCTCCTTGTTGTCCAGCCGCAGCTCTGGCTGATTTACATACGACAGCAGCAAACCACTGTGAGTTTTGACTCCTGCCTTTTCTGAGTGTAATTATGGTTCAGCTCATATGAAGATATGCATAGGTCTTTCATGTCTCTCTTGACCATACATAGAGTATATACTCAACAGCTTATCATTTACTTATTGTACATATAGTAACCCATCCGTATTCTCAGCAATAAGCTTAATTACCACTGACACTGATCGTGTAATGTATTTCCCTCAAGAAAAATATTCTTTATTTTATCACTGTAGTCAAGAAATGGAGCTTTGTTCCCTTTTTTCATGTATGTAAAACTGGTCTTCACGTTAAGAAAATACTTTCAACTGAGCGCTTACGGTCATAATAGAAAAACATCTGAAAGAATGGAGTGATGCGTGAAGCATACCAAGGAATTGTGTTAATTTCTGAATCTTATAATCCTCTGGCTCATGAATTGGTTGGTGATTCACTAATGTATGTGATCCTGAGCATGCTATAAGCTTATGTCACATAAATTCGAGTATTGTCTGCAGTGCTTTATATTCTTTTGAAAGACCAGTCCCACTTGCTAAAAGTGACAGTGTGGGTTGCCTTGCCACTTATTCCAGTGCAGTGATATCTTGGTAGAGCAGAGAAATGTGAAGAGGGATGCAGACTGCACTCAGTATTCCCCTGCTGCCCTTAAACCTCAGTGGCCAAAATGAATGTTCTGCCTTTTTTCCCTACTTAATGAGAGAGCTCTGCTAGGCACCAAAGTGAGTATGTGTTATCTGTGTCTAATGAAGGCTTAAGGCACTGTGTTGCCATGATAGTGTAATTGTAGAAGCCATGTCAGGGCCAAGCAGGGCAGTTATAGGATGCTTCTATTTTAAAGAGACTTTGGATAACTGACCTAAGCAAACTCTGCTCTCCTACAGTAATATGATGTGTTGCGTTTTTTTTCAAATCCACAAAACAAGCCACAGTGGGAACATGGCAAATGATAGGTTCTTGTGAGAGCGTGATACATCTGACGTACAAACTGCAGAGTGGATGGCTCTATAACCTGCTTATCTGTATCCAACAACACAAATTGGAAAAAAAGACCATTTCCATCAATGTGTTCTCTACATGCAGTATATTGTAGGCTGTGTCGAACCAACAAAACATAGAATGTTACTTCAAATGACACGAGAGCATGAAAACAGGTTTAAACAGCCCTGATAAATTTAGGATGAACTAATTGTTTGTTTATATCAGCTCTTTACTTTGCGTCTGTTTTCACGTGTTAGTTGACAACCTAAACTGTGATTGGAAACAACAGTGATAATGAAAGCTCTGGTTTTCCAGGAGTATTTACTAGTTATGAGTGGAAACTACCTTTCTTTCAGTGCTGTCTCAGAGATAGAGGCTAGTCTGTGTCACGTCTCTGTCTCAGGAATAAAGTGATGTGATAGGGGTTAGTGAGAGGCAGGTCAGAGGCAGAGCGCACCATACTGATGTGGGTCAAAGCAATCGATAGAGGCCCTGCCCAGCGCCATGCTGATTCAGATCTAATAGCTGCACTTCAATAGCTAAAAGGCCCAGCAGACGAGCAGGGCAAAAACTGCTTCTATACTTCTATCTGCTAGATGAAGGCTTTGAATTTCTTCTGACATTACATCAGACACTTAGAAATATGATGATTAGACACTCGACTTGCATATGCAGTGCGTTTCAGAGCTAAGACATTTCTAAAAAGGCTCACACAACATTGAGATAAAGGCCATGAGTTTATGTAGAGCACTTTTGAGTTTCTTATGTGGATATTTACCTGTCCAGTCTCTGCCCGCTATGCAGCCTCATTATTATATAATGCAGACTAATACCTTGACCACAGGGAGTATATCTGGAACCAAGAGCATTATGGGGCATGTTCATTGTCCTTGTAATGGCAGTGCACATTGAAATGCTGGCGAAATGAGTATAATTATGGTAATACCAGCCTTTCTAATATATCATTAGCTGCACTCACACCCTCCATGTCCTTTTTGTATACAGCACCCCCCCCCCCCCCCCCCCCCCCCCCCACATGTGCAGGGTTATAGAATCTGTTTCTTTGCCTCTGTGATCTTGCATATTGTTACTATTATTATACTGAGCACAACAAGGTATTTTCAATTAAATATCCCTTATCCCATCTACTGTTGTTATGCAGGAGTTGCATAATAAAGAATTGGTAATGATTTGCTGGTTTTGCAAACTAGAGCCCACTGGCTGCTTTCGCTCTGCTCTTATTAGGATTCAGTGAGCACTTTGCTTTTATATGGTGCTTCAGTGCTTTTATATCTTGGTACACAGCATGTATAAACAAACAACAGGAGGCAAACAGAGGCAGGAGCATGGATTTACAATGTCCTTTACTGTTTTGGTCTTTGCATTTCTCTCACTTTGTTTCCTGTAGGATTATGCTACAATGCAATTCTGTGCCAACAAACTGGATAAAAAGGACTTCTTTGGAAAGTCAGACCCCTTCATGGTCTTCTACAGAAGCAACGAGGATGGCACGTGAGTTTGTCTCTCGCTTCTTTGTCTCAGTGGGTTTTTGGCTCACTAAAGCCAGGTAGGAGGGCGCAGACATCAAAGGAAGGAAACCAAGGTCAAGAGAATTAGATTGAGATCCCTTGAACTCAGCTGCATACAGATTAATTCATTCAGTCATGGTCCTAAAGCAAAGGATGGTGGGAAGGTTTTACCATCAGGGTTTTCATAGAGATGTGTGTTTTAGCATTTTATATCCCTGTCAACCTTCGTCTCCAGATTCACCATCTGCCACAAGACTGAAGTAGTGAAGAACACGCTGAACCCTGTGTGGCAGCCCTTCTCCATCCCCGTTAGAGCGCTCTGCAACGGAGATTATGACAGGTAGGGTGAATGATGGTATACTATTAAGGGTACATCTCCCACACACACACACACACACACACACACACACACACACACACACACACACACACACACACACACACACACACACACACACACACACACACACACACACACACACACACTCGAATGGAGTGTGATTTTCAAAACCACACAGTTCCAAAATGGGCTGGGTGCGTCAAATTTAGAAGCCATTGATTTTTCTACCCTTATTTTATCTGCTGCTCAAATTGAGAATTATTACAGGCCTATCTTCTACCGTGCTTGGCTGTTCATTGATTTGCCCACAACCAGTGAGAACATTTTAGGGTATTACATCCCTTCAGAGCAAAGGGCCTCACAGGACACCTGAAGAGCAGGTAAGCTTTGGCAGAAAAATAAGAAATAGGAGGAAAAAGGAGAAAGGGTGAAACATTTTTTGAAAAGGGGGACTGTATTCTTCATTCTGTGAATGTTGACAGGTGGCTTGAACGAAAGAGGAGCCCTGCTCTGAGTGTGTGTGTGAGCATGAAAGTGTGTCTGGAGAGTATGTGGTAGTCGTCAAAGAACACGTCAAACCTTGCCCTCTCCACCACGCTGGGTGTCAACAGAGGTTCTTCACTCTGATCCCGTCTCTGCTCACCTGCCCGGAGACCCTAATTGGGTCAGACAGATGGAGCAGAAGGCATGAAAGACGTCTGATTCTCTTTGAGGATTTTGATGGCAAGAGACATCTACAGTAATTTTGTGGCTGTGCTACTTTTTGTGGGAAATTCCTGCAGTTTGCTGTGCTACTTTTTTTGATCTACACAGCAGGGCCACTGCAATTTTTATTCTCTTGATTCACTACTTCTCAAAGCAAGTCAAATTTTAAACCATGTTTAAAATATAATGGCTCTGTAATAATTGCAGTTAGCCTTGTCTTGGCCCACAGTATGGTTAGTGGCTTTGAATTCCCTTGACTCAAACATCTCTCACAGCATTTTTTACTTCATAGATAATAGATGCTTCACAGATTTAGTGCTTGTGCTTTTGCTTTATGTACTTTTAAATGTTTTGCACATCTACTTTCCGCTGTGCTCATGTTTATTATGTCAGTCTAAGGCACAAATTCTCATGTTTATTCCCATTTTGCAATCTCGTCTTCATGTGAATCTGTCAAATCTCTTGTAATCTTTTGGCTTTAATAATGATCAGAACATGAGATTTCTTCCATTTGTGCTCATACCTGCAGTGGGACCAGGATCAGAAATGAAAATGATCCAGGGGCTAATTCTCTGTATCTACTCTGGTGGATTTGAATGTGTCATAGTGCTGCTTATGACCCCGATCATTAGTTGGAAGAAAATGACATTAGAGAAAATTGATGTTGACTGACACATCACTAGGAAATCATCTGCTACGCTGGCCCTGACTGTCAAAACACATTAGTTTATTTTGTGTCTGTCAGTTAGGAGCACCAGAAAGATTAGGTTGTTTTCTCACTCTGATTCTGAAATCTGAATATCTGGCTGTGTTATAAGCTGTTTCAATTCTTGTCCCAACTTTCCGTACATGGATTTGTGGCACAGGTTTTTTGGAAGAGAAATACATTAAGAGCAGACAGAATGAGTTCAGGTCAGGATAACAGGGCAGTCCTCCATCCCCCGGCCTCCTCCTGGACCCACTGACACATGATTGACAGCAGCTGATCGGGGAGGGGGGCGTCACTGATCTTTCCATTAGATTGAGTAGAAGAGAGGAAACACTTTGCTCATTCCCAATGAACCCTCACCGGCTTACTTATTTGCTTTGCCTTTCAATTTATTTCAAGAGCATCCAAAATATGTTCCCTTCCAAGAGGTTAGTTTTCTATGTTTGGCGTGTGTACGAAAATGTTTTACCCAAACTTTTGGCAACGGTGTCAACCTGATCTCTCTTCTGTGAGACACAAATACTCACTGGTAAACAATTCAATGAAATCCTTGACATCTGGTTATTAACACACTTCCTTAAGAAATGCTTTTATTACTATTTTGGAAGCAGGACTTACAGAAATGAAATAATCTTTGTCGATTTATAATGGTCTCAGCTTAATCTTTAATTGAAGTTTTTTAACTTCTGTAAGACCCTTTGAAAATTTTTAGATGTATCTTGCATGCAGAAAACATAGCAGGCTTTCTGTGATTGATTTAATTTAGGCTTCAATAGCAGTTAATGAGCTTTAACAGCCCATGCTTTCACTGCGTCATTTCAGAAATGGGAAAAGTCTCCCCTCAGGGACATTTAGGTTGTGACTCATGTATTACATACATTTGTCAACACAAACAAATTCTTCTTTCTATCATTTAATTTGTTTTACAGGACGATCAAAGTGGAGGTGTATGACTGGGACAGAGATGGAAGGTAAAAGTTGAACACACATAGTCACACACACATAGTCACACACACACACACACACACACACACACACACACACACACACACACACACACACACACACACACACACACACACACACACACACACACACACAGACAGACAGACAGACAGACAGACAGACAGACAGGCAGACACACACACACAAACATATATACTGTATACTGTCAAGTTTCTGAATTAATTAAAAAGTAATTTATGAAATGTTCATTGCCTTGTGTCCTATAACTCATAAATTATTTTTTTTCATTGTTTCATCATTGTAAATCCACAATCTTTCACATCTAATTGCTATTAATTGTTATGTGTCCGCGCCCGTGACAGCCGTGGCCAGAGGCATTATGTTTTGTGTTGTCCGTCAGTCTGTCCCATGCTTAGGAACATAATATCTCAGGAAGGCCTGAAGGGAATTTCTTCAAATTTGCCACAAACGTCCACTTTGGACAGAAGGATTAAAGATGATTAGATTTTGGTGGTCATAGATAAAAGGTCAAGGTCACTGTGACCTCACAAAATAAGTTTTTGGCCATAACTAAATAATTCATACATCAATTATCCCCAAGTTTTACACAAATCTCTAATTGGATAAAATGATGAAGTGATGACATTTTATAAAAGGTCATCTTCACTGTGACATCATAATGTTCTACAAAAACATTTTTCTGACCATTATTCAACAGCATAATTAAGTAGATTGTGACCATATTTCATTATTTGGTCAGATACTGAATTGTGAGTGACACTAATCTTGGGTGCCCACCATGAAACTGTGATTATTGTACAGATATTCTGTCATGTGGGTGAAGAATCCACTATTAGAATTTGTAGCTTCTTTGCTTTTTATTTTCCCATTGTATTTGTATGACTCCACCCTCTTCACTTTCTCTCCCTATATGACAACCAGGACACGGGGCTTCCTGTTCCTCTTATAGTCCACCACAGGCTCATTGGTTTTGCTGATATTGAGCTTCAGGTTATTATCGTTGCACCATGTGGCAAAGCTCTCTATCAGTTCTCTGTACTCCTCTGTAAAAATAGTCTCTAAGTGAAGACAGTATATTTCTCACTGGAAATTATTAACTTGCTTATTATTATTCACTTCTCTACAAATATTATATAACACACATGGATGTAAACTGCAACTTTACTGATTGGTGGAGGCATACAACCTCAACGGGGTATTTCTAGTTCAATAATGATTGATTGAACCCTTATATGTACATCTGTGCATCAGTGGTTGTGATTTAATTCCTCCAGCTACTTTTATCTTCTACCTTTACAGTTGTATCTACTGAATCAGAACAGCATGTAATGCCATTTTCTTTCTTTCCTTCAGCCATGATTTCATCGGGGAATTCACCACCAGCTATAAAGAACTATGTCGGGGTCAGAGCCAATTAAATGCGTATGAGGTGAGTGGACATACAGATGATCAATACTATTGGTTGGTATTATGCTTTCCCTCAAAGCAGAGGACCTTTGCTGTATGTAAAACAATGGTTGTAGCTGCACATTTCATATTGACTGTTGGTGAACTGTGACCATTTGATTAAGACCCTCTACCACCCCCAATGAGCCTCCAACCAGGCAGCTAGTTAAAACCGTTTACTGTATGGCATGTATACTATCATCTGATCTTTGATTAAAGCAAGCAGTTAATTATCAAAATACAACTGTATTACAATGTATATATATGTATGTATAAGTATGTCACCAGTAATAAGTAAGTTTGCAAGAATCAAAATTCACACAAAGCTGTCATTCTGACTATTAACAAGTAACAACTACAAGCTGAATAGTTATTGATGACCTATATCTGCCATCAGAATATGCACTGCAAGTGTGATAAAATGAGCAGAAAGCAAAAGACAGTCTGGCTTAAAAAGCATTGTTTTTCTCTCCAAAAATCAGCCAACATCACACACACAGAGACAGTATCTTTACAACGTCTGCCCACTGATGAAAAAAAATCTTGCCTTGACTAAATAAATTAAAAAATCAAAAACAATTTATTGAACATCTCCTTAATACTGACTCAACAGTTTGTCCTTGGAGGAAAAGATGACAAAAAGTTCACAAACATTCCATAACTTCCCTTCTCAATGTCTCCTATTCTTCACTATTCGACATTTTTATTAGGGTTCCGTCATGAAAACAGTGTTATGAACAATTAAGCATTCGCAAATAAACACCCCCCCCCCCCCTCCTCAATTGAAACAGCTGCTGAATCATCTGTCCTCTAACTAGCAGAAGTGTTCACAATTTTATGGATGAAATAAATGCTCCCTCTTACAGATGCAATGTGATTGATTAGTTTTAATGTCACTCCAGATTGCAGCTTTGTTCAGCTGTATTGGCAAGGCCATCTACAAATTAACAGAGGGACCGCTAGTCACAAAGCTCCCTGACATGTTTTCTAGTATGTAGCCAAAGTAAGATCCTGATCTGCTTTGAGATTTATTTTCTTATCTATGCTTGATTTTATTTTCAAAAGACAAATTGTACAGGATTGAGAATCATTGAGATTTAAGTAAACTGTAAACGTTTATAGTGAACCTGTTCCCCATTGAATTTTACTAATAAATGAATCATTTGTTTAAAAACTTGTGAAGATCACAGCACTTACTTGCCCAGAAAATCTCATTGTATGTTCTGCTGTTCCTCTCTGATCTCCATAAAGCAGAGTTCAGGTCACAATCCAAACCTGAACTTTCTATCCAATTCTGAAGGTGTGATTCATCTATTTGTACAATGTCAGATTTTGTGAGTCCACATGGGTGCACCTTTGGAATAAAAGTTATTCTTCCAGGACACAAAAACAAACTAAGCTTCATTCCTGGGGGCCAGAGTGAGAAACCTAATTTGATAGAGAGTACATCTTTGCACCCTTTGGTTCAGCCAGGTTTTGTTATCCAAATTAGTGACAGGAAACTCATTTTCAAGGCCTTGGTTGTTTGAGCAGAGTTGTGGCTATTTGAAATTAACATCTAGCCTCTTCTGTCTCTACTCACACTACTTGGCATTAAGCATTGCAGAGGTTAAGTGGTGCAGCAGACCACATGAAGAAGGATATTTCTGTGGTGAGAATACAAATGGGCATGCAGCAGAATTATGCTCCTGATTATAGTTATTTGGATGGTCCTTGGAGGGTCCTTGGAGGGTCAGATTGGGTGTTACTGTCAGGTGCGGGCACGCTCCTCATTAAAACACTTGCCATGTTCCATTAGCTTCTGAATGGAGGTGGCTTAAGGAAAGCTCAGGGCCAAACAAGAGAGGAAGAAGCAGAGGATGGTTGATAAGTAAGAGGAGACAGAATGAGTGAGTGGCATGCAGAGTTGCTCTTTCACACTGCTGACATGGCAGAAGAAGGTGCATCCATTACCCTTCACCAAACCCTTCTGTATTTGTATTAGACGATTTTCTTCCTGCACAATTTTACAGGTCATTGCCCTTGAATCAGGTTCAAGATGTGGCCGGAAACTACACATAGTCACTTTTTCCACTGTTGACAAATAAAGAATTTGAATAGGTCACAGGCAGCAGCGTTGGGCTCTTTGCGGATTCCTGTGTACTCGACCTGACATGCACAAAACCCGCGAACATTAGCTCTGTGAGTTGAGTTGACAGCGGGCTAATGCTAACAGGAGTTGGTGTAATCGAGGGTGATGTCTGTGTGACGCAATGTGAACCTTGCAGTGACTGAGTGATAGCCGTGGTGCTGTGAGGCATCATCTGAGTTGAATGAGTTAAGAAGCAGGATCAGAAACCACAGAGGTGGAAAGGAGGGCCAGAGCCTGTGGAGAGAAGAAGAAAGGAGGAGAGTGAAATACCTTCTTTTTTTTTTTACTATGCAGCACAGTTTCCTCCAGGCTTGTGCTAGACCCACAGAATGAGCTATAGTGATGTTGACCTTGATGGCTTATTTTTCCTGACATATTTTTAGCTGCAAGCCTTGAATGTAACATTTATTTAAAGCAGGAGTTCTGCAATTTCTCATAATCGGCATGCTGTGCTTATCACCCTGATATTGGTGTATTTTTGTGTATGTATTTGCCTGCTTTATACATTATTGTACACTGGCAAGATTGCTACAGTGTAATTCAGTCTGTACTGTATGTAGTTGTTTATATTATGAGTAAATAGTTTGGACAGAGATATGGGACGGGTGTTCAATCGTCCCTAAGCCTGGTAATATGTATGTAAAATGTACGACACAGTTTATAAACCCCCACCCCAAATAATCTGTATCTTGCTGTGAGGTATGATCAATGCTATCTCATTCTCACCTAGTGCAGTTATTGGATTCAGTCCCCATGCTCCATTACCCTTACAGACTTAGAGTAGGAGGACAAAGATGTTTTTATTACTTGCCCAAGGGTGAATAAAAAAGAGTTGTGCTGAAGGTTTACATTATCATTATCCTTTTTTTCTCTTCTGCCTCCATACAACTGCAGGTGGTGAATGCCAAGAAGAAAATAAAGAAAAAGAGATACATCAACTCTGGGACGGTGAGACTGAGTTCTGAGATAAGAACAAACCTTCTGGTGCACTCTCACACCTACTTTGCTTTTGTATTCACTAGTGCAGTGCCCATTCAAAACGAGCCTGTTGGGAACGGGATGATTGTTTGGCCACTGGCGGCGACTTCAACACATAGAAATATTATTACAGTTGATGTGAGGTGTGAATGAGTATTTTACACAGATGATATACATAAGTACCCTAATAGTAAATACACATTCTTTTATAATTTAAAGTAAAATAAGATTAAAATTTAAAAAGAAAATGATGTGCATCGTAAATAAAGTGGATTAATCATTTTGGGCTCTTAGATCGTTTACTTTCTGTGCCTTCAGTTTGGATTTGAGCGGGTACGTTGCTCCAAAGATTTGTGTCTTCTCTGTAGTGGCGCTTCACAATCACTATAGTCTCCAGAGCGTCTTTTCTTTTCCAGGGAAGGAATCTCTGTATTTTTGTATGTCTGTATGTATGTCCTATGCGTTCTTAATTAAAAACTGAGTTTTCTATGTCTACTTTTCTCTGTTTAAAGCACTTTTCTATGACTTGTGTCACGCCTTGTCTCTGATCTCTCCTTGACATACTGGAGTCAGTTGGCAGAGCCCCAAGGCTCCGCCCTGCTCCTGCACTGAGCTGTATGGCTTGCTGATCACTGGTTTATTCATATTATATTATTATTAATAGATATTAAACGTATTGCACCAAATTCAACTCTGCACTCCTTTGAGTCCCCAGCCATACACCTGCCAAGTGTGGAGTCATTTGGCTGAACAGCAAGAGATGCGTGAAGGACATACATAGAGACATACAGACAGAGATTCCTTCCTTTAGTAGAGAAATTGGAAAGTTTCTTCTAAGTAAATTGCATGAGGCATTTCAGGTCCGTTAAATATTTTTATTCCATTCACAGTCTCAGGACTTTGGTTCCAGGCGGTGAATTTAAGTAGATGGGAAAACATTATTGTAATCGCAAAGAGGGTGAATAACCAAGTCCATCGTAATGCATAAAGGGACTCTTGTCTGTGTCCTATTAGTGAGGAGTAGTGATGGATGTTTATAAATGAGCCACGGCTTTGTTACTGCCTGAGTACTTTGGCTGCTCTTGCTGTATGTGGTGACTCTGTAATTAAAATCCGTGGCTAGTTATCCATCACGGCGATCATCCATCAGTGCACAGCCACACTGGTATTCTTTCAGTGATTGTAATGCTAATATGCTGCACAGGCGTCAAAATCATTCCGCGTGGATAAGTCATTTTGTGGGTGGTTAACTCAGAGGTCAATGGTTAATGCGTAGATTGGTAGATTTAGCTTTCCTTAATAACCAAACACGAGATAATCAATTTATTTAGTTTTTTCTTTCCTCAGGTGTCCTTGCTGTCATTCATTGTGGAGTCAGAGCACACCTTTCTGGATTACATCAAAGGAGGGTGAGTTCACTGTTTGTCCAGCAGTTTTGTTGTTACTGTTTAGCTATTCATACATTTTGTTTGTGTCAGGTTACTTAGGAAAACAATACAGAAAGTCTGACAGCATATGATTTATATTCTTTAGTACTTTTATCTTAATTTGCATTCATATGTCAATCAACCATGGAAACATACACCTGTGTTGTTATGTGTGGGACAGTGTTTAAAGCTCATAAAAAAAACAGAAACAGCATGACAGTTATACTGAAGAGCAGACACAACCTCAGCCCTAAAGGATAATCACTACTGTTTACACTCATGTTTATTCTGTACTTGTGGTCTCTTTGTTCCATTAAAACTACAAATATTTCAACCTTATTCAAATTAGCAAAGACTAAGAGCTGGCTATATTTGCCAATGTAAACTTGTAGTTTCTGCATGCATGCATGGTGAACAGGAGATAATAAATACCCATGTTGGGCATATTTACCCAGAATGCCCTCTGTAAAGAACCACCCCTGCTTTGCCTCTGAATGGCTCTGACCCTGATTTTTTAAAATTACTAACTGTACCAGTTCAAACTTTTGCCAGGGAGCTTTGTTTGATGTTACGCTGATGTTACCTCTTAACTCTTTACTACCAAATAAAGAGAGACTAAAGGGTAAAAATGTTAAAACATCACACTGTATAATCCATAATGTTTTCTGTTGCTCGCTGTGGTCTAAGAAGCTAGTTTTGTCGAGCAAAAGCTCTACTCGCATCTTCAGTGAAATGGTAATATATTAAAACTCTGCATGTTTGGAGGCAGTAAGGGAAAAACACACTTCTTTCTGCAGTTTCATCTTATATAGATACAGTGTCAGTCAATAGTGGGAGTTAAAGGGTAATTCCGGTATTTTTCAACCTGGGCCTTATTTTCCCAGTGACTGATGGGGACAACATTTTTTGGAACTGGACCAGTATTGAGCGAGATCGCTTCAGCAGCCGCGTAACTGGCTGCAACATAATCCTTGTGGTTAATTGTACCCATCGAAGTACATCCACGAAGATGTTTGTTTTTGCCACTGACAGGTTCAGATTGTTTTATATGACTATGACAACGTAATTTAACACATGAACTATAGCCATCTGTAGTAGCATTATGGCTAACTGCACAAGGAACTACATCCAGGACAGTTTGCTGGATAACTGAACAACCCACATTCATCCCTGCATGCCAGTTTGTTTGGTTGACTTGTAAGAAAACTAAAAAAAACAACTACGTAAATTGACGGATTATCCTGTGGACTAATATGAGGATGAGATATTTCACTTTGACTGGCCAACCATATTTATTTGAGCCTGGGTACACATAGAGGAGTTAAAACAACTGAAAGAGGAAAAAACGAATAACGGAGGCAGAAAGGCAACAGGACTGTCAGGACAGACAAGATGCTGTCAGACTTGAAAATCTAGAAGTGTCCACAGATGACAGTAATCCCAGCTGTGTATCTACTACATGTGGATTTACAGCGTCAATAAACATTACCGTCCTGGAGATTGTTTCACCTCAACAGTAGCAACTGGATGAAAAGAGCAAGGCTGGCTGGATCAAACATTCAGCTCCGCACACTAAGAAAAAAATTATGTCAATATGTAATGTGTGAATAATTACAGTATGTAAGTTTCTATCATCCAGCAGTAATCCAAAAAAACCACACAGTGTGGATCTGTTCATTTTATCTTTGGAATTTGGAAACTTGCATGAATCATTTTATTTAATCTACTAAATTACTATTTCCTTAGCATGAACAGACATTGTGCTATAAACAAACCGACATGCAAACTGCCCTGGAAGTAGTTCACTATGCACTATCCATTAGCCACTTACACCCCAAATGATGGGAAAATAGGGTTCAGGTTGAAAAAATACTAGAATTAACTTTAATTACTTTGTTAAAACTTTGTTACAGCAATACAGAGAAAGTCAGTAAGTGTTATCAGCCTTGTAGAGACGCCAACGCTGTAACTAATACATGGGAATACGGTAGAAAATCAGTAATGTGAGATTTAATACAGTAGATTTAAATGCATCACTTCAGCTCCCCTGACTCATCTTCCTTCCCATCTCCCCCTCTGCATGTCGCAGTGCAAGCACCCGTCCACATTTTCATCAGTGTTATTGACTGCGGTTACTGAGTAGCCTGGAATTTTCCACATGTGAGTAAAGTATTACCCCAAAGGAGACGATCTTCTCTGCAGCCACAACTACAGTGTGGATGAATATGAATGACTATGATAAAATATGGAGGCGATCTTAGAGTTTAATTAAGGGTGGACAACCTGCCACATATGGAAATGTTTCTCAGTGGCTGCCCTGGTTTTAGTTTGCTGCAGCATCGCCACTGATGGGTGAGTGTCCCAGATCTGTCCTGTTGGTCTCACCAGTTTACACAAATGGACGCACTCTCACACTCAAAGTAACAGTGTTTTCATGTTTACCTTCCCTACCTGTTCACCTCTGATCTAATTCGTCCTTTAGGCACTGTAGAGACATGGATGTTAAGACATTACATACACAGCAATGTCCTGTTAATATTTCAGTTTGGGGGAAGTTTCTTGTTTTTATGTCAGCGCATCTTAACATCATCTCATATTCACAAAAACCCAGATAAACACTTGTGTAACCTGAATATGTGCGCTGGGTTATATGCTGATATTGGGGCATGTACTCACAGTTTCCCCACTACTTTTCTTTCTTTAAATTAGCGCAGGCATATTTCTGCATGACATTTAGAAGGCAGGCAGCTCAAAGATGAAAGCAAGACGTGACATTATTCACAAATGACTGCGATATTAGAGATTTAGTGGAACAATAAATGCCTGTAAGTAGTATATCCCAAAAGAGACCTTAGAATAAGATAAAAATAGACCCAAATGATCATCAAATGTTTTAAGACACTTTACGTTTAACATTTAATCAATACCACCATTTTTGGAATAGATAAATATCTCACTGACCTTCTGTTCAACAGTAAACCAGTACACGTCATGTATTCATTATAATTCCTCTGTGAAAGACTCTTCCTAAGGGAAACATCTTGGACTTTACCACAGGGAAACGTGTGTGGCATGCTATTTAACCTGAGTACTCTTAATAAAGTCATCACTTGTAAGGTTGAAGCACCTCTTTATACATCAAATTAAACAAAAAATCATGATCCTTACATTGAAAATGTTCAGGCACATGAGGTAGAAACAGGTTCACAAACTGCAGCAATTACGTCATTTACTAATGTGACCCTGTGTAGTGAGAGAAGCATTATTTAAAGTGGTGCTTCATTTTTTTTGTTAAAGACATTTAGAAATTATAAAAGCTCATCAGTTCTTTTGTACGGTTTCACTGTCGTCTCTATGAGATGACAAGGACTATTACATTAAAAGCACCCTGGGAACACGACATATTTTTAAAATAATAAATCTGTGAAAGAGGATTCGCTCTCTTGAGGTCCTTTCAGTCATCATGAAAAACTTACTGCAGCCCTTGCTCTGCTGTCTGGTGTCACTGTGTCCCTAATGTTTTCTTTGAGAAGTTTTCTCAACAATGGAAGTCCTTTTATTAAAATCATAACACGTAGCAGAAGATACAAGAATTTTCTGGTAAATGTCATCAAAAAAATGAAAGTTCTGATGCAGAAAGGGTTGGTTTTATTTAGTCCTATCTCCTGGTTTCTATGAACTGTAGGTCAAGGGGGTCTCTATAATTTTAGTTTTAGTTTTAAATGAGCTCCACCTTTCTTTCTATAAGCTATGTTGTTTGTGTTTGAAATTGTCTCTGGAGGCATGGAGCTAAACCAACTTACATATATGTTGTTTTAGCCTTTAGTCCATGCTGTCAATATTAAATTGAGAATGATACATAGATGTAAATATTATTCATGTAGGAGATTTAACGCAACATTAACTTTTGTTCATTATGTTAATGAATGGAACAATCCCCACAGCACTCCTACTTTTTAGATCTCACCATACGGATCCTAAAACTCACACATTTCTTTAATTGTTTCAATGCGTCTTACACTATATTTCTAATTTATTAATTCTTTACTTTCATTCAGTTTCTCACAGTTAGCCTAGAGGAATGACCTTGTTTCATTTAACGCTGTTTTTCTGGGCAATTCACTCCCACTTTCCAGTCCCTCCTGTCAAATCTTCCTGTTAGCTGCATCTTGCTAGAATCTGTTTGCATTTGCCTTTGATTCTTTGCTGGCAATCTCAAGGCCACTATAAATATTTTAAAGATAAACACGCTGCAATATTTTAAGATATTTTTTGTGCACTGCTGTTATCCAATAGATCTTTTCAGCAGCACCAGCTGTGGTAGCCGAAAGATTTGTGATGCCTCTGCAAAGATACCATTTCAATACATAAAATTTCCACTATCATGACTACCCTAATTTAAGTATGAAAAGGGGAATAAAATATATGGTGCTTAAATAGATTCTCTACTTGGCACAGATTGCATGACAGACTGATCAGAAAAATAAACAAGATTACTAATGCTGGCAGCGGAGGGGTGCTGCTTATCCACGATGGGAAAGATTAACTGTATCTGTGGAAAATGAGACACCAGACTTACAGTGTTTAATAGAAGAGAGTCCAGGAGAAGTAGCTACTGTTTTGATCAATTAAATATCTGAAAAACCTTTGGGCACCTGTGAAATCTCTGCAGCTTTTATAATTAGAGCCTACTCTCCACTGAATATTTGCCAGGTTAGGTCAGGTTTACTACACAAATAAACCTTTAATAACTGTTACCGTCTCAGAGGGATTCACAACATCCACATCCTGAAAACAAACCACAGGCCCATAAGCAGTGGTGGAAGAAGTATTCAGATAGAAGTACAAATACAGGAATTTAACAAAACTGCATGCAGTTCTGCATGAAAATTCCTACTTAAGTAAAAATATGTAGGTATTAGAAGCAAAATGTAGTTAGCTAATTTAGTCCAGTGGTTCTCAAACTACACTTTGAACTAGTCTGTATAAAAGGTGCTATATAAATAAAATTTGATTGATAGATAGATAGTGGTAAGGCCCCTCCAAAGGCTCACCAGATAAATCTGAGGGGTCTTGAGATGATTAATGGAGAGGAAAGAAGAAAACACAAAGTTGTGATACAAAAATCTGATTTCTGACTTTGAACTTTTACTCTAATCTTTGATTTTTGCTTAAGTATTGGATCATTTGAACATTTATTGAAATGAAACAATGTGAGAAATTTAGAGGGAAAAATCACTATTCGAGCTGGTAACAACTCATACACATCTGAAATGTGAGCCCGACTACACACTGCTTTTTGTAAGTGGTCAAAAGACAAAAAGGTTGAAACCACTGGTTCCATCTTTAACAATGTGTTGTTTTTTTAAAAGATTATCCATTGTGTCAAATCTTCATCGGAAAAGTAACTAAAGCTGCCAAATAAATAGTGTATGAGTACAATATTTCCCTCTGAAATGTAGTGGAGTCAAAGTAAAACGCAGCATCACATGGAAACACTCAAGTAAAGTAGAAGAACCTCAAAGTTGTACACAACTTAAGTAAATGTAAATGTACTATTAGTTACTTTCGATCATAACCTTGAATCTTCAGTGGGCGATCAGAAGACCTCATTAGAAACAAAATATGTGAGGTTTGCCCCATTGGGACAGTCAAACATGCACTGAGTGCTTAAAATGGGCCAATCACGAATGAATGTATGTTTCCTCTAATGATAGGATGTAAAATGTTTTAATTGGTTACATAGGATTCGAGGAAACAGCATTATCACCAAGTTTGTAGAATTACCTTTGAAATTATCTTTAAAAAGGTTGATGTACAGTGAGTTTATAAATAAACAAAATATTTTCAGATTTAGTTGTACTTTTGTTTAAATGTTATGCTTTCACACCTGCTTGTATAAAAATGCAAATTTGGGATTCTTGCTCAGATCATTACTGTAGCAGCGTTTTCTGAGTTGATAGCTCAGCTTTGATTTGGCATCTACAGTAACTGGGTGAAGGAGATGACTTTGAGTTTGGCACTCAGTTCATGCAAATTATTACAAACCAACAAAAAAAAAGCTGAACCTGAACACCTGCCAAGCCTGTTATTCAGAGAGATGATGAGAAATATGAGCAGCAGGCTGTAGGAAACTGATCTGAGACCCAAATTTGATATTTTAGGTATCTGTTATTGATTTCTCTCCTTTCATAAGTGTATTTGCTATACTACTCCCTTTCTAAAAGGCGAAAACTAACATGATGCATTTTAGATGGTTTTTGAAGCAGAGGGTAAAAAAGCAATTTATTTTCCAGACACACCATCACATCCTGACTGGTTTCGCAGTGAACTGGTCTTTCATTCATTTTCATTAATCTTCAATTGGGGCAGAGATATAGTCAAATAGAGGTAATTAAAGTCCAAAAGCCACACATTGCTCTGAGGCTAATGAAAGATTTATATTCTTTTCATTGCATGTTGAAATGTTTCTTTCTAAATTAAATCTGCAGTGAGATCAGCCGTGTAATGGCTCGTGTGGAGCCTCTATTGTGTAGAGATCTTATTAAGGTTTAATAGTTTCATCCCAAAAATATCCTGTTGTTCTGTAATAGGAGAAAGTGATACTGTGTTTTTTCAGTCAGACTGCAGGATGGCATTTTTCTTCTTCTTCTTCTTTTAATACTCTTTAATAACCACTATTCTTGAGTCAAGCCTATATTTCTGCACGCCAAGTGATTTAGTATTTCTTCACCTTGCAAAAATACAGGAAAAAGAATAAATGATGTCAAATTATTTTAGTTACAATGTGATAGATTGCTGTTGCTTGGTGTCTCACTATGATGGTCGGCCCACTTTTGGTCCTGTTGTTGTCAAAGAACATTTCAGTTTAAATGTATATATGAGTTTTCAGTTTCAGTTCAACCCCAACTTAAAACATTCATGTCTTGCCAATGTTGACCTCCCTGATCTGCCTTTCACTTTGTTTTACTGCCACATTTTATGCCAATCTGCTCTTTGATGTAGATTGACCAGTTTCCAACACATACTGATTAGACTGCAGGTGTGCTGTAGCTTCAGTCTTTTTCTCACTGTTTTACATTACATACAATATTCCACCCAAACCAGATTGCCAATACTGCAGAGATTTCACATTACAAAGACTCCTAACATATGGTGTTTGTCTAACTGGAAAGTGAAAGTCAATATGACACCAATACATTTGTGACTATTTTAAACTATTGCAGTAATTCAAGATGAGACACAAACTCGCTGAGGAGCTGTCATGTTAGCTTCGAAGGAAACTGAGAGAAGAGAAGAGGCTGAGTGAGTTAGTACCTCAGTGGGGAATTGTTGTACTGCCCGTTCTGAAGGACTTGTACTGAATCAGATTGAAATAGGCCATTTGAAGACTGGTGTCAGATTTATGAACCCCTGATCGAAAACAGGAAATGATTCATTTGTCCATGAAGCAATACATCACTTAAGGCTGTAATAAATGAAAAATTACATGCTCTGAAGGACTGTAGATTGGAGGATTGGAGGGATAAAAAGAGTAACCCCAGACATGTCACCAGCCATTAGTTATTTGCAAGAAAAAAAGGACAATACTGCAGCATCAGTCAACATCAATCTGTATTGATTTTCTTTGTCTCAAAATAATTTGTGAGCCCAGCTCTGAGACTAATCCCTACAGTGTGTCACAAGTGAAATTAGAAAAACAGAAACCCAAGCCAGTCAGCTGAACACAGATATGTGTTTAGAGATTTAAGTTTTCCTGCAGTAAGTCACAGAGAGACAGCAGAAGGCTGTGTGTGTCCATGGTCTGTTTGACTGCTTGTTTGACAGTACTTTTCTCTAATAGAAAGTGGCCCCACTGAGAATGGCCTGATTTCTGAACCTGTACTCCCAGTGAGCCCTCATGGAAAGCGACTGAACAGAGTGCGATAGAGGGGTAGTAATGGGAAGAAAACAAATCCAATCCCAACATCAGCCAAAACGTCCTCATGGATGATGCAGCTCTCTCCTGCATAAAATTCCGATGTGCTACATCTCCATCCACCACCCCAAACTCCTCATCCTCATCTTCCACCTCGCTACATCAAGGAAATTGCCCAGTATGAGTTTAGATTTTACGATACTGGGCTGAAAATTAAATGTGTTTTGATAACTTACTTTATCAGGCTCCAAAGTGCTCAGACCTGGTGAAACCTGCCAATGTTTCTGTTCATCAGACTGCATTTATGGGAATTTCAATGTGCCCTTTAGTACAATTTGTAAAAACAGTTTTTGTTATTGTTTTAATTATCTATTCTCTGTAAATTAGTTTTATTTATAAATCATTTGTCTAGTCTATAAATTGTTAGGAAATACTGTCAAATGCCCATCATAATTTCTTGGAGCTCAAGTTGGTGTTATCAAACAGTTTGCTTTGTCTGACCAACAGTCCAAAGCAAATATTCAAAGTTATCTTTGTTTGATAAATGTCTTGAGAGATTGTTATCTGATAAACAAAAAAATTAGTTTTTCTGTCCATCAACCAGTCAATTAAAAGTTTTACAGCACTACTATTTTCAGGCACTTTTAATCTAAATTTGTACTGTCTATTGTTTGTGTTATGTGTAGTTGTGTATGTGTTAGATAAATGTGATACTGGTCAGTTCTGCATCAAACACACACATAAACTCATGAATCATGTTGTAAGTAGTTCAAGAGTTCAGCATCTACTGTCTGAGGATGAACTTCTAACTAAATCCCTGATGATCTAATTGGCAGTTTGACTGACAGTTCCCGTGTGGCCGTTTCCACTGTCCTGCACTCTACCCTAACTTCAACGCACCACCTTCCTTTTTCTGGCCAAACATTCAAAACTAACCATAGAAATCAGCAGAGACTTTCAAATTGAGGCAGCACGCCATCATAACAATTCCCCTTTGTCAGCTGAGCGGTCCAGCTCAATGCTGATTAATGAGCTGGGATCAGAGTCTCCCCAGGAGGAAGCTGCCTTTATCTTGGATACTGTGCTTGTGGGAATTTCTGAATGGAGGTGAAGTCAGGAAAGGCAATCAGTGTTAATCACAATGAAAGAGCACACACTTTGAACTGAGCTCCCCTTCCCTACGCTCTTCCTTTGCTTCTCTGGGGAAATGAGGAAATCCAACAGAGACTAGTTAGGCCATGTTTAGTTTCTTTTCAAGGTTTTGGCTATCATTATGGACTCATGAATAAAAAGCATCTGCTGGTTTTTGGATATTTTCTAAAGCTGCTTTCACATTGATACAGTAAATGGAAGATCTCACATTTTCTATTGATATAAAAAGGGACTAGGTGGAATAAAGACAATAATGGTGATTACAATAGTGATAAAGATTTTCCACAGCATACAGGAGAATGATAATCTTCACACATGTTGGAAAAAAAGAAGGTAAATAGTTAAAACAATGAGTAAGAATGCAGAATTAAATTGGGATCATTTTCTTCTTGCAGTTCTCCTGCCTGTTAATAATCATTTCTTTCCTCAGCGTGATGTTCAGTCTAAACCACTGTGCCAACTGCAGCAACTCATTAAGTGTTTGTGGAAACCGTTTGGGAAATTACTTTACATTATCAATTTTTCTAGGTTTTGTGGGATATGTTTGTGGTGTGGGCCACTGTGCTGTTAAATGTTAAAACACGTCTGGTGTTTAAAGATCATGTGCTTTGGATGCCATTTGACCACAAGTTAAAGAATGTTGAATAAAAATAGCCTGATAAGACCCTGTGTTGCCTAACTGGCAACAACTGAAACAACGCAGCTGTGAAGCCACAATGAAGGTGTATTATCATCACTGTTTGAGGTTTACTTTTCTCACACCTCTTCTCAGAGGGGAGGTTGAGCAGAGAGCACCGTGAAACCTGGGCCTTATTAAACTGCAATGCTGAGTTTTTCCTGCCTCTCTTTTGTTAACAGCATCCTCTGTTCTATTCATCTGTTTTAGGACCCAGATTCACTTCACAGTGGCCATTGATTTCACAGCATCAAATGGTAAGTGTTTCGACTACCGTCACCCTGTTGTGCCTCCATTTTTCATCTGATGTATGACTATTTCATTGTCCATGAATGAAAAAGGAAGCTGTGTTTTTCTCCCTGCATGTAATACTCCTTCTTTCTTCTTTTAACACAATGTTTTATAGAAGTGCTCACATGGTAAACCAAGTATCTTAAAATGATACACTTTATTTTTTTAAAGACAGCAGAAGAAAGACATAGTAAAAGTGGTTATGAACAGAATTTAGAAATGGGGAAAACATGTTGTTTGTTTTGCTGTATCTAGTGCAAAATACAAGGAAAATATAGCATGCTGGGTATTTAAAGGGACAATACAAATAGTAGTTATTTAGCTCTTGTTTCTTATAATCATTCATCTAAACAAAACAAAACAAGAACAGATAAATACTTGAAAATAATATATAGTATATTTGTGTTTTCCCTTTGTGTTACTGCCTTGTGCAGTGGGGAGGCTTATGAACCTCTGTGGCTCTGAAGGCTATACCGGCAGGGGTCATAACCTCAGCAGATCCAGCCAGGCCAGGCAGGTTTCAGGGTAGAGGCCAGACGAAAAGCAGCACCTGGCCCTCCAGTTTGGGGGTTGGGCATGAGGCTTACAACTTCATTTCGTAAAATACCATCCTGTTACAGAAACTGCGACAAATGTAAATGCTCAAATTGCGAAGTAGATGGGAATAAAAATTCATGTGTACTGTATCCAAATGTTTACGTCAGTGTTCATGTCATTCATGTCAATTCAAAAACACAAACAGAACAATATAAACATGTTTTATTATTCTTATGCAGCAGCCATCAGGATATTTCGAACTGCAAGTATTGATAATAAGCAATATAAACCAAGCCCCAGCTCTAATTCACAACATCCAATTTAGTGTTGGTTCACTCGTGTTTCTGCCGTTGCAGCTGTCAGTTCGGTCTCAGTTTGAGTGTCTGCATCACTGACTCCGATTTCTTTCGTCTTGAAAGGAAATCCATCCCAGTCCACTTCACTCCACTACATGAATCCGTACCAGATGAATGCCTATGCCATGGCCCTGAAGGCTGTGGGCGAGATCATCCAGGACTATGACAGTGATAAGATGTTTCCTGCGCTGGGATTTGGTGCTAAGCTGCCCCCTGATGGGAGGGTCTCCCACGAGTTTCCTCTGGTGAGTCAACTATCTGGTTACTTGAGATACTCAGAATCATAATTTCTCCTACATTTGATTTGAATTTACATGAAAATAACTTTTGACTTCCCAGTGGAGCTTTTTTGATTGGTGAGCATTTTTGTTTTTGTTTTTAAACTTCCTCCAACACGTATGGGTAGGCGTGTTTCCGTATGCTATATGGATGTGTGTGTGTTTTGAGATGAATGCTGCAACACCTATGACATGCATAATTCAGAGTGAATTCCATTTACCTTTTATAGTGCAAATTAGGTTCTGTGAGGCTGAAGGATTCGTAAATCAATTTGGCTTCTCTCAGCCAGCTAATGTGCTCTGGCTGCTGCATAGAACAGCCTAATGAGGAGTCTGTGCAGGGTAACGTGAGCATCACTCCATGTGTCTGTTAGAATTTTAATTAATTAATTAATTAATCTCACCTCATATGGATTGCATATAATTGAAGCCTCATTCTTTTATGCTCTTGTCTCGTAAGTGGGTTTAAATGTAAAATTACGGTCCTGGGTGAAATATCTCACTATATATTTGGTTAGATATGTGCCTTGTAGCCAAGGAAGCTAACATTTGAAGTAAATTTTGATAAGCAAATCTCTTGGAGCAAAGAATGCTTTCCAAATGTCATTCAGCCCTCAAAGAGTGACTCAATACTTCTGGAACTGAATAAAATCACAGGGCTGATTTTCTATTAAATAGACTGCTAGCCAATGAGATGAATATGCTCTGTTTCTAAGCTGTGTATTCATTCATTTACTACACACTAGGAAATTATAGAGTGCAAGACACAGTATAGTGTGTCAGTTGGAAAAATTGTATAAATATTTTTTTAATACTACTGTTGTCATATCACTTGGCAGTCATCTACTTTTTTCCACTTATTGGTAGTTTTTCTTCAGTTAGTGACCATCAGTTTTCCATTTTTTATGATACATTGTGGAGTCATTCTCACTAGAAATTCAGACAACACACTATATAGTACTGTAAGTAGTGAAGACACAGCTTCAGTCTTTGTGCTGATCTAGGTCAAATACATCCCAGATCCATATCTGTATTGAATACAATACAATTTTCTTATTTGACATGATTGCATAGAAGCTGTTTCTCTCTAGAGCTGCAACAATTAGTCAATTCACAGAAATTAATAGGCAACTATTTTTATAATCGAATAATTGTTTTAGCAATTTTTTAAGGCTAAATGCCAAACATTTGATGGTTTCAGCTGGTCAAATGTAAGGATGTATCTGTGTGTCACACATGCTAGTAAACTGAATATCTTTGGGTTTTGGACTATTGATCCAATAAAACAAGACATTTGAAGATATCACCCTGGGCTTTAAGAAATTAAGACTTTAAGATTTTAATTAATGCAAAAACACATTGTGAAACTACTGACAGGCTGTTGTTTACATTAATTAATTGCTATATCAAGCCCTATTGTGTTCCACCGAGAAATGTCTTGTTTTTGTAGCACTCATGTCTTGTTTTTGTTTTTCTCAGAATGGCAACATTGAGAACCCTTACTGTAATGGTATGGAGGGGATTCTTGAAGCTTACCATCAAAGCCTTAAGACGGTTCAGCTGTATGGACCCACGAACTTCGCTCCCGTTGTTAATCATGTGGCAAGGTAATTACACAAATACCTGTCCCAGTGAACATCACAGAGTGTTGTCAGAGGTATTAAGACACTGAGTGATGGTTTCTCTATGAACTGAGCAGAACTAATGAAGGCAAAAATAAACAATGATGAATAGAAATGGTAATCAAGCATATGTAGAAGCAGACATTTTAGAGTGCAGATGCCATGTTGCTTAGAGTTAGTGTGGAGAAAGTGGTAAGATAAGGTGGTGGGATTGGCAGCAACATTGTAAATGGATTAATGTTATGTGTCCCTTCAGGTATGAGTTCATTAGTCGCATTATTCATCAAATAAGCTTCACTGTGAATGAAGAACTGCATGCCTTAATTCAACATTTCAACAGATCCTGTCAATGCAAATAGAATAACTGCAAAACAAGGAGATTTCTTGGCTTGTCTACAAATGAAGCTGCACCACATTAAATGCACAGCAGGCACGATTTATAGAAAATCTGTGTCTGTCTTCTCAAGACTGAAAGATAAGTGAAAGTATAATAATAATGCTCAGGTGTACAATGTTTCTCCCCCCTCTTGTGTTTGTTTTCAAACTGAACTTTCAGACTCAAGCTGAGACTTTAGGTCCAAAAGTAGATGAGTCATGACTTGGCTTGGACTTATATTAGTGACTCACCCTTGGAGACAGGTTTGTGCACTGCAGACCTGAACCTGAGTTTTCTTTCAATTGTCTGCACCTCAAGAGATATATGCTTGTATTTCTGCTTATTTTAAAACTTAGACATGGAGATAGTCCATGAAAATGTCAATGATTTGGATTTATCACATCAGTATTGATCACTTAAAGTCACAATTTTAACCAATAAACTAGTTTTACAAGAACTAACAACTTCATATTAAAAATGCACAAATGACCCTTTCCTGGCTGAAACAAATGAGGACTTGGAACTAAACTTGGTCTTCTAGTTTGACTCAACAGCAGCTGGCAGACTGATGACGGACTTGGAATAAGGATTAATGTGGTGCCCTGGATAAAACTCAAGGCTACTCCAGATGTATGTACATTTTTATTTCAGTGTTCAAATCACTGCACAGTCACACAAGAGTGATAAAAAAGAGGCAGTTGTTCCTCTGTGCATCATTTCAAGGAAGGAAAATTATTCATAAATAAATCTTAAAAGGATTTTATGTCCAATAAAAAAGGTCACATTATGGCCGTGAATAGTTGAAAGCAATCAGAGACTCAATTGTTAAACTTTTTACAGCCTCTCTTTGCCTAAAGGGCGCAGTATAACTAAGAGTGGAATAAAATTAAAATACTGAAAATGGTTTGCAAAGATGTTGCAGGCTATGAGAGCCCCTCCACTATCCATGACATCTTAAATAAGACTTAGTAAACCAGGGATGAAAATTACAATTATTCTTTTTGTGACAAGAAGTATGAGTGAAAGTGTCTTAACCTGCTCCATGCCTCACCAAACAGGTTGAGCAATTTGTCGCTTGTTTAAAAAATCTCTCGCCCTGGTTCAATTTTTGCAAGTTTCACTTGCCTAACCCTATTTTCATTGGTCAAAATTGGTGATCCAGTCTTCCACACACACACACACACACACACACACACACACACACACACACACACACACACACACACACACACACACACACACACACACACACACACACACACACACACACACACACAATCAGCACTGCAACATTGCTAGTATATCTGGATAACTTTTTGAACTCCATCTACTACAATTTGCATGTTAAATGTAGGTTAGGAAAAAGGTGCTAGACATTAGCTTTCAAGCAGAAAAGGTTTGTAGCTATCTTTGGAGCATTTACTGTACAAAAGCAGATTCATTGATGAAAGCAGGCAGTTGTCCTAAGTGGGTAAAAGGTATTGATGCACTGTTCATAGTGAATACTAAATGTACCGTATGATCATTAAACGTGCTTTGGTCTTTTGATCTGTGTAGGAATCTTAACTGTAATTTATCTGTAGTACAATATTCTGTTTAGTGCTCTGCTCATGTTTTCTGAATGTCTCGAGTGAGTGCTGCTCATATTGTTGCATGACAGATGAGGAAGACAAATGTTGCTTTAATGTCCTAAACACCAGTAATCACTCTTGCCGGTCTCAACAACTGGGCACGTTCTTTGATTAAAATGTCAGCGCCTCAGTCAAATTTACCGAACTGAAAGCAAGAGGATGGGCTGACCTCTGACCTGTCCTTGGCTCTCACAACGATCTGCCACGTTTTTCCCCCTCTTTCTCATCAAGCTCTGTCAATTGAGTGCCAGGCAATCAACAGTGTTCTGAAAGAATAAGACTGCACCACTTGCATAAACAGTTTAATAAATTATTCATAGGGCAGCCAGCGACGGGCGATTGAAACTAGGCCACACTCACTGTGGAGTCTCTGAAGGGTTTCGTAATAATGTCTGGATAGACCTCTGAGACATGAAGAGCTATACAACATATTTTACTTCTTTACATGTCTATATTAAGCTTTTGTGTCACATGCTGGGTGGAGGGGAAGTTTGTTTCTAAGGAACATGCTTTTTAAATTTTTGTTTTTCTCCTCTCTGACACAGTGGTTGCTGACACGCTGCTGAGTTTCTCTGTGTCTTTTCAAACCAGTCTCGGCTTTATTTAGGTAAAACCAAGATTTGTTTACGATTATTGTGTCTGCATCTGTCTTCAACTATCTGTGCTGTTGATTTCTCTTCTCCAGGTATGCGGCAGCAGTGCAGGACGGATCTCAGTACTTTGTCCTGCTCATCATCACTGATGGCGTCATATCAGACATGGCCCAAACCAAGGAGGCCATAGTGAACGTAAGTGCTGCTCTTACACCAGCCGCAGGATGTTCACCTCTTTCTTTCTCATCTCCTCGGCTCTGCAGGGCACTGGCATTGCAGGTGCTTTTAGCGTACTGTGCCACTGCTCTCAGGCTTTCTGTTACTTTGAGGGGTTTATAAGCCAGTAGCACCAGATATGAGGATTTATGGGATGTTTTCTACCCCCCCCCCCCCCCCCCCCCCCTTGGACGCTATGTTTGTCCAATATATTTCCTTTTTATTGAGAGCCTCGGGAGCCTGAGGGGCTCAGCTGAGATTCACTCTCAGGTCAACAGGTTCACTTTGTTGGAGGAAAGGGTTTTATCCAGCACCACATCTGAAACACCTGTTTGATTAATATTTTAAGTCTCCTTCTTGTCTTATGTCTATATTGAATATTTTTTGTCTTGGACTTCATCTATAGCTCATCTATAACTGGATTATGGCTACAGTGGTAAGACTCATCATCGACCAGGTAGATGCCTTTAGAGCAACATTGTGCTCTGACCCCCAGCAGACTGGGTTTAAAGGGAATTTGCGACTGTTAATCAAACCATTCGAACAGCCACACCTTCCTTTTAAGATCTTGTCTGCTGCTCTGCGCTGCTCAGCCCGAATCTTCTGCATCCTGCTGCCACCTCTCACCTCTCAGTTTGTACCTGGCTACTCTTCCTTGTGCCCACAGAGCAAAGGACTGAATGACCTGCTTCACTTGGCATTCAGCCTTTGCCCTGGAGAGATGAATCATAAGGAAAGTTACTGTATGTGCAACATTCATCTCTGCACTTTTGCTGTCTTATTTGTGCTTTGTGATGCTGCAGTGCATCTTCAGAAATATATTAAAGATTGCACATGGCACATGGCACAGCAATCTATTGGTAATTCATTGCTGCTGGCCATACTGTGATGTTAATCCTTGTTCCTCAAACCAGCAACATTTAAATTTCAATGACTTATATGTCCACACATCTAACAGCCTCAGGGGTAAATACAACTTCCAACTCTTTCCTTTGATGTTCTTGGGGTCTGAACCATTTTTCTTATCACTAGTGCCTCAACTCTCTTAGTATATAAACATGTGTGTAAATTAAGTACTGTAAGTTACAAGCAAGTAATTGATACCATTTTTCAGGATAACTGGGGCTATTTGAATATGTATACTTCAGTGATATCACAAAACCTAATGAAAAGCTATGAGATCAAAAGTTAAAGAAAAAGTAAAACGGAATTTGAATTTTTCATTTTATCCATTTTCCATGAATGCAAATTATTACTATATTCATATTTGTAGCACAGGGCCTCAGGTAAAAAAAACCCTCAAAAAGTCTCAGTTGCACAGAAATCAACTGCTCATTTTTGTTTTTGGATATATTTTATAACAAACAACTAAATGCAAATGTTTAATGTCTTCACATTTGTAGACCATGGCCTTAGATTAAAAAAAATAAATAAATAAATAAAATCTGTATGATATGACATTATGATTGGCAGCTGTGACAGCTGCTCTCAAACCTCCATCAGACGGTCATATGGCTGAGTGGGCGTGTCTCACTGCCTTACTCTACTGCACAGGTTGTGGCTCAGATATATGGCTGTTCTATGTGAAAAGTGCCTTGAAATCAAAAGTTGAATTTAAGTCTCTTGTAAGCTACAGATTAATAAGGTATCATATTCAGCTTATTATGAAAAGGAAATGTTTCTGTTTCCAATCACTTATTCCACTTCAGACAAATTCTAGATGATCTAAGGTATCTGTTCCAACAATTAATTGATTTATAAATTAATAAACTGAGAACAACATCTTGTTTTAGTGTTTAACATATTTGGAGGGCCTTTAATTTAAAATTGTCTGCGGACCTCGGTAATGTGCCTGAAGTCATATTAATGATCGTAAACAGTATTAAAGTAGAACATCTTGTTTTAGCATCTAATCTATTTTATTCCATTGAAACTGATTTGGCATTTAAAATGATAAATAACATATTTTTGTCCAGAGAGCTCCAAATTTCATTTTAGGATCATGAATTATAAAATGGGTCTCTGTCTGAATGCCAAAACATGAATTAATTTGTGTCCAGGTATTAGATTATATCAGAATTTGTCAGTTTGTTGTCTGGATGGCAGGCTTGCCTGACCAGTAACTTCATAAAATTCATAAATATTTAAACATTTAGGGAAACTTCAAGCACTATGTTTGGCAGAGTTCATCAGTCCATTATAAATAAACAAAGCTAAAGTTCCTTCTGTCTGACTAACTCTGGACACTTAGCTACTAAAAGATAACCTACAAGTTATTTGTGAATTGTCACTAGAAGAGATTCTCTGCCTATGAATGTACCTATTTTGTCTTATTTTACCAACTTCCTAAGCAAGTCAGCAGGTTTAGACATATGTTATTAAGATGACCTCTCCAGCCTCAGAGCTGCTATGACTTCCTCTCTTTCTCATTGTTCTCACAATTCCCCTGAGAACTGTTTCAACCTGCAGAACTCAAAGTTTCCAAAGATAATAATTATAGTTTTATTTATAGAGCACTTTTAAAGCAATAAGCACAATGTGCTTTTCCAAACTCATGTTAGTCAGGATATAAGAAGCATTAAAGGACAATGTAAGAGGTAGAAATCAGTAAGCATCATATTAAAACAAATATATATAAATACAAGTAAAATCTCAATAAAAGAAATAAAAGAAACAGCTTATAATAAAAGAAGTGAAGTCTATCAATTATTAGGAAAGACTATTTGGTAAAACTGAGTTTAAAGGCAGCAAGAGTATCAGCTGACCTGCTCAGTGGAAAGCTCATCCAGAGCCGAGGAGCCAGTACACCTTACAAACTGACAAATATGTGAAGCTTGACTTTTAGGAAATTTGTATAAAATGATGCATCAAACATCTAGACTCAAAATAGATGAAGATACATCAGTGGAAATTAAAGGAAACCTCGTTTTTTAAAGTTAATTACATGTATTAAATATAATGTTAGCATGTGCAATGAAAACAGAGACACAGAAATTATTTCTTATTTCCCAAAGACCTTTAAAGTCCTTCAGTGTTCATTCTGTGGTTCAAGTGTCTGTGGTTCTGTGCAATAAGAGGAGGAAGTACTGTATGTGCTCAGACAGAGTGATAGAGTGGGATCCCGAGTGACTTGACAGTACAGGCAAAGTAACAAATAGTGTAGACTGAATAATTCAGCTCGGGATACTTTGTGAGAATCTGATCTGCCATTTATTGTTATATACTTGTGAGGTCGTATCTCCTTGAAAGTGGCAAACGAGATGTATGTGTTTGGTGTGAGAGCGAGAGGTCATGAGGAATAGTCAAACAGAGGGAAAGATAACACAGGGAAAAAGATAGAGGCAGCATAATGATGGAAAACATGGAGAGGGTGGTCCTCCTAAGTCTATTACTCCTATCTGTGACAGGCCTCTCCCCTCGGGAGGTTTTTCCAAGAAAGCTGACCCACTTTTACCCCAGTAAATGCATTTTTACCACAAGCATATATCATTCATTCATACCAGAGCTCTCACTGTCTCCACATCAGGACTGTGGTCTAAATTCATACAGTGGAATAACCAGACCACCACAAACTGAGATAAGCTTCATGTTTGTTGTGTGAAGTGTTTTGCAAGACATTTGGCTTTCCTTTTCTTTACTTAACAATTTTTGAAACATTGCTTTATGAAGAAATCATGAATAAATAAAGTTACTGTGTTATGTAAGTGTTGTAGAATGAAGTAATCATGTTTTATGAAGATAGCATTTGACTTAACGCATGCTTTTATGTTATCTTTATTGTTGTTTTTTATGAGCATAAAATACAAAATGTTTGCATACTTTAACTAGTTTGATATTCTGCTTGTAAAAGCAGCTTATGGAATGTGTACACTGTTTAGTAGTTAGCAAAAATATTCTGTTGGATGTTGTAATAATCTTGGGGCCACTGAGTTGAATAATGTATTTTCTTTCAGTCCCTGGACGAGCCGAACTATACAAGATAATGTGATGTGAAACACTCATGAAACTGTTATGATGCTGTGTATCATTTTGTGGTTATTTCCTTTTATCTTGTCCTTTGTCGTCATTGTTTGTGGCTCATCTGGGGAACTGTGCTCCCAGATTAACAATGTCTATGCAGAATGAGACATGCATTAAGGGAAAAAAACTAATAATTGGAAATGTAACCCCTTAATGCTCTGATGTCACCCCATCTTTAGAAATATGGGTCTTTCAGACAACTGACTGTTTGCTCTTCTTTTTCATGACAGGCTGCTAAACTCCCCATGTCTATCATCATTGTTGGAGTCGGCCAAGCTGAGTTCGATGGTGAGAGCAGTAGCTACAGTCTGCAGAACAAATATGTTAAAAACAATGGAAAGTCTTTGTGCATCTTTTTTTCATTCAAACTGACACAAAGTTTTTTTTCGTAACTTCAACAAATGTTTACATTTCATCAGAATCTCATCAATACACAGTTCAAATTTTATTGTGACTTTATTCGTGACTTATTTGTCACACGAGTCAAGGTTTAGATCTTACATTATATATACAGAGTCATACTAGAGTTAGTTCTTGTGAGATTTTTTTTTGTTGGTAAAACCTGTTTTCTCTGTAGCCATGGTTGAGCTGGATGGTGATGACATCAGGATCTCCTCTCGGGGCAAGTTGGCAGAGAGAGACATTGTACAGGTTAGAGATTTTTACTGTTTTCAACCATTTTCCAAAAGTGAAATAATCATTCTTGCCCAACTAGCAGCCGAGTCTGTAGATGATGTTTCTTTTAATTCCAAATTAAGAAATTGCGATATCTGCTAACCAGATTGTTGCGGATGTGGAACAGATAATCAAAGCCCAGAGAAAATCATCAGTAATAATTTTAGTGACCTGACATTTCATCTAGCATCGCCATAACGGCAAAATATGAACACAACACGAATGCAATAACAAGATCTAATGTGCACAGCAGCACTGAGCACATTCATGATTCATGATCCTCAGAGGATCTGCCTTCGGTTTTGGATAAACAAGGAGTTTGTCTGTAGCACCACCCTCAAGTAAAATGTTCAACTTTGTACACAAGATAACATAATAATAACTTAATATTAAAAAGTGATCTTTTAGAGAAGATTTCTGACAGACCCAAATGTGTATGAAATGTATTTGGATGTTCTTGATCCCCAGAGGATGAACTCATGGTGACACCCAGTTGCTTTTTCTTGCAACACTTTCTGTGTTTCTTCTGTTTTAAACCTCCTTGCATTCATAACTCCACTCCTGGTAAAACTCAGAGAAGACGAAACTCATCTGTTAATTGTTATTTCAAGCCAACACATTTGTATTTCCAGGTGTAATGAACAACACTTTGCATCATGATGCATTCTTTTCGTAAAGTCATACGTTTATTTCTTGTGTCGCAACAGTTTGTCCCATTCAGAGACTACATGGACCGCACAGGTAACCATGTGCTGAGCATGGCGCGGCTGGCTAAAGACGTACTGGCTGAGATCCCTGATCAGCTGATCTTATACATGAAGAGCAGAGGCATTAAACCCAGCCCCGTCCCACCGGTTTACTTGCCCGGAGACCATCCCAAGACCAACCCTGTCTGAGTTCCACACACAGCTCAGCGTCGGGGTGAGGCGGGGCGGAGGCCAATGTTGATGGGAACCTGCCTCCACCAACCATCCTTAGAGAGGAAAATGGGAATGAGGCCCTTTCCCTAAATAATAATCCGGCTAAACAAAAAGATGACAAGACTCCATTTTGGTTTGGAGCAATAAGACTGCTTTGAGAGAAACCTGCTCATGATCGGGGAATACTTGAGGGATGAGAGCGCTGAGAGGAGCTCGCTGTAAAAGGAGGTTTTAGTTGTTCGCTGTCAAACCTGTCAAAGTGGTGATGTAATGGATAGCAAGTAAACCCGTAGAGAGGGCCTGTTTGAAGGCATAAATATATTAGAATGTGCCAGTGTGTATCATGTTTGTGATACCTTTTGGAATCGATGTGTGTTGAACTAGGAAATCATGTGTATAGTAATTTATTTATTTATTGCAGAAATAATTTATTCCTTTTGGGCGGGGCAATTTAAAGGGTGGGGATCAAAGTCATATTTCCCCTGAAGTTTTCCATCCTATATTTTGTGACCAGTCTTAACCAAAAAATAAAAAAATAAAAAAATCCCCATTTCTACTTTGATAAGGAATGTAATATAAAGCATGTGATAAAACCTATTCAGCAGTTTAAGGAATCATTTTCACTGAGTTTTTGATTGCAAGCTGTTATATGGAGGACCTGCTGTGAGCTGTTGCCATACTGATTTCCCAGCACCACGTCTTATACCCATTTCTAATATTTCTATTAACAGAATGCACTAATTACTGTCCAAATAAAAAGCACAAAGGCTATAATGTTAATAAGCTGATGATTTTGAAACAGCTGCCACAATGAAGATAATGGAAAGCAGCCTGTGTTGTTTATGTTTCACGCTATCGTTTTAAACAGATTGACAACAGGAAGAATGTTTATATTCAAAAATCTTATACTAATATATTAAAATGAACTTATATTTATCACAAACAGTATGTTTACAGAAAAGTAGATGAATAATTCAACGCACACGCCGGCTTTTCTTGTTAGTATGCAGAGAGGTCAATTATACAGTTTAAGTCATGCTGCCATATCTCATTTGTCATCTCGCTGTTTCTTCGTCTGTTTCTTTCCATTATATTTGTTGTGGTTATGGTTTACTGTCTGGGATTTCGCTCTGTGCTTTTAGGACCTTGCACATAAACTTTCAAAAGACTGATGTCACCAAATACTGTTTTTTTTTCTCCTCATAATTTGATTTGTTGTCCTTGAATGAAAACTGAACAATCACAAATCTGGCAACAGAGTATGAACTATTTGTGGCACTGAACTTTTTTTTGGAAGTGATCTAAGGAGAAAAAAAACAACTAATTGCACAAAAAAAAGGTCCATGTTTTCTTATTCATTTGGTGTCTTATGTGTGCATTGTGTTTACTGTGTTTTACTCTCAAATTAACTTGGAGTTGTGGAGAGTTTTCCCACATAAAAATCTGTTTACACCAATGCCAAGAAACAGCCCATTTTCTTATTAGTTTTATTTATAATTGGGATATTATTTTACTGAAGGAACTATTCCACAGTTGTTGTTTTTTTAAAGACTTAATTCAAGTCGTTATATCCCATTTCTTTACAGCATTTTATTTTTAGTGTCTGTGAATAAATGTTTTACAGCCTTTGCGGCCCAGTTGTGCACATCCTACGTTATCTATTAATTATAGCTGCCATTATGTTCACCAGTATATCTCAGTCACTCAACATCTCGATCCAAATGTGCCTATTATATGGAAACATATCCAAATTCAGTTACCCAGGTGTTATTCTGCCAGCAGCAGGTCTCACTGTTAGGATGAACTCACAGAAAATGTTGGCGACGATAAAACTGTTGCAAGATTAGGACTCTTACAGCTGCTGTGTCGTGTACTTTTTATACTTGCAGCTCTTCACTAATGAAAGTTGACCGTGTCGCCGAACTTTGTTGTACAATATTCAAAGTCAAGACTTGTTTACAATTCAACTGTGGCTACTTACATTGCCTCAAGGAAAAAGTAAACATTCATGGGTTTCGTTAAGAAATTATTTTTGATTTTCACTGAACGACACTGGAGAACCAACGTTTACACAGATTTGTTGAGTTCTCTGTGAATGTGAAGCTCTGATTTCTCACTGGTGTCTGTTTTGTGTTCAGAGAAAACGTGTTTACATGTTGCTTTGCTTTCTTTGTCAGCCATTTAATGTTTTTTGTTGCTCGAGTGCTCTCAGAGTGTAGATAGTGTGATGATTCTGCAGAAACTCAGAGGCAGTGAACTCCTTCTGTTATGGGCCCAGCTCCATATTTTACTTTTTTTTTTCTTTCTTTCTTTTTTTTTGTTCATTAGTGATGACATCTCTCCCTCAGGAGACAAAGCAGCGTTTAATCTGCTGCCAGATTCACTTGTTCATCAGAACTGGAATGAGGCCCTTAAGTTTCATTATACACCACTCATGAACACCAGTATACCTCTACAGGAAGCCATTCAAGCCAGAAGGAAATAAATAAGACACATTGAATACATTTGTTATGAAATATAGAGTATTTAAAGGAGTATTATGAATTACTAACCTAATTATATTAGATTATAAATAGCCAATGTATTTACTCTGTAAGTAACCTCTTCTACTTTTTGGAGTGACTGTAATGGTAGATCTTATTTTCATGTTTTTCATTTTGTTATTTCTACCAAAACAACTTGCTGATTGCTCACAGGATATGAATTTGGAAAGTTGGTCATCAGCATCAGCATGCGGCTCATTTACTGTTACTGCAATCACCACTGATCTCGCAAATATGTATGAGAGGAAGATGTAATGAAAATGTGAAGTAGAGATGGGCCCATATGTTGCGTGCACATTTCATGTTATTAACGCCACTCAGACTCAATTCAAGTAAGATTAGAATGTATTTCTCTTCTCTTTCTTATAGATTATAATAAGCTACACTTTCTTTTTATTCCTTAAATGAGCACAGTAATGAATCTTATGCAATTGTTAAACATTAAATTATTATGATGTGTATTTTCATGCTTATCTCTCCCCAACTATACAATTATTTATTTTCTTTCAGTGGAAATGGCTTTGATTATCCGTTCATTTTGAATTTTCTTTGAGGCTGAACTCTAACTATGTACATAAGCCCCATATAATGAATAAATCAGTGCCAAAATGTTTTTGGTTGAACTTGGCCTCTTTAGACATTGTGCATGTTTTGTGCCAAAGTGGCAGGAAGTTTGGTAGTCTGCCTTCATTTCACCTGATTAGTGCATCTGCCATGTGCTTCATTTGTTACTGCGGGTGTTATTTAGAGATAACAGCTGCCTCTAGCATGTTGCATCTCTGGTTTCTTTCCATTCTGTTCCTATGAGACACATACTGTATGGGTTTTTCTTGCCACTACTTCCTTTTTATCCCAGGTTGTTTACATACCTCTCTTGGTCTCTGACTTGCATGCTGAATAATTTCCAAACCAGGTGTTGGACATGATATTGTCGTCATACTGTGGTTTGTGAAATGCTTTGTAATGGATTGCCTTAACTGAAGATTAATAAAACACTGACAACTTTGGCAGAATGCAACATGATTTTTTTGTTTGTTTGTTTTATTGTTTGTTAATTTTGAGAAAAAGAAAGTAGCACTTAACTAGCTAACCACTAACACTAACCTCAGCTATCAAAATAAATATTTCCTTTTTTTAAATAAATCCCACTGTTAGTGTGAGTTGGTACATTTGAAAAGCAGCTGTGATAAAAAAAAATTTGTCAACAAGATGGTTGATATGTATCTACACATTTATCTCCCCATGAGAGATCACTGTCCAATCAGCAACAAGCGCTTTCCTCTTTTAGAATTTGGAAATGTGTTTTTCTCCCCCTGAGAAGCACTGCTGACGAATCAAGCTATCCACCTGGGGAGAGGAGACAGCAGCTGGAGCCATAAATTACCATCCTAAGATAGAGCAAACACCTCCCTTGCCCACCCACTTACTGCCTGAACAATAACCACAGACTGGCAACCAGGAAGAAAATCAACAGCTAATGACATAGAATTATACCCTACTTATATACAACATTTCACACGTATAATATGCAGAAATTGTTCTCAGGAGAGTTTTGCTCAAAATAAATTATGCCAATTACTTTGGAGCTCTGGCAGGCAACATTTTAAGAGCCAAACTATATCTCAGTGTAGTTTGCAAAGACACAAATATTTGACCATTGACTAACAGATTTGTCAGTACTGCTGAATCAGTCATGTTAACATGGCAAGTATCTCAGTAAATTATCAAATCTTTGTTGCTTTAAATTATTTTTTAAACATTTTTTTTCTGCATTGAGAATATAAAACTGATTCAAGATAAGTAACTAAAAAAAAATTCAATTTGCTGCAGCGGGCCATTTTTAATTTGGCAACTGTGCATTTCTAGCAAAGACAAATTAAAGCTGCATTGTGAGTGCCAAACAGCTAACTAACGCCCCTCTGGACTCTGTTTTTAATGTGTCCAGCAGGGTGAGGAGTGAAGTGTGCACAAGCTTTACCCACTCTAATCAGAGATCAGTGTGGATGGTAGTTTCAGTATTGACCTGGAAAACCAACCAGAACCAGATCTCTTCATGGTGTGTCAGAGGTACTGCCAGCGCTGCCCAATTAAAACAGCCTCCAGGTTCTGCAACAGCAAGGTGGAGCTGCTTTGTGTCTGACGGTGGGTAGAACAACGCCCAGCAATTTGTAGAGCCCGGGTCAATTGAAAACATGTAGTTCTTTCTTTTCAGATTTTGGATTTGGAGTTAGTGGGAGGATTGTTACGGCTGCTACTCCTCACTACTCCCACTAACCTTTCTGCCCTGTGGTCCAAAATGAACTACACTCACCTCTCTGGCCACAACACAAGCCTTGCTCAACAGCACAAATGCAATTACCTCCACAATTCTCTACCTCCCTTTGTACTGGTTATAAATCATCATTAGGCTAACAATAAAGAATGATATTAGAAGAATGAGAGAGTTTTCAGTGCACTGTAATGAAGACAGAGTAAAGCAGTGGGTGGTTTCCCATTACCGCCCATATGAGATAATGTGTTGGGGATTTGTCAGCCGGGATAGCCATCCACATAGAAAATAATTGTGTCGAATCATCATCATTATTAAGTCAGATTCACTGAAAAGAAACACAAACATGCCACATCTTTGTTAACTCTTCTTTTTTACAATTCAACTAAATGACACACTGAAGATATTCAATTTGCAATAACCTCAGCATAGAGATACATACCACATTTTCCCTTGAAGGGATGAAAATTGATGTTAAAAAAGTACAAGACCTCTGACCACGCACACTAATAATATCTACAAATACAGAATGGAGAAGAGCCAGAGTACCTGAGAGTGCTGACTTCTCAGCAGGGAGTCCAATGAACTGAATATCATTACATCCTGGCAGAGTGAGCCTTTACTCTTAGCTGCATGCTGGAGCAGCCTGGTCCCCATAAAAATGCATTCCCATTACAGACAAAAACAACACTGAAATTGGAAATGTCAGGAAAATTTGTGTGATATTTTATTTGATTCAGCCTGTCAGAACACAAATCAGGAGGATACTGTGAAGGTAAATAACCCAGTCTGAACCTCATAAACTGAATACCAATACTGTTGTAATTGCCTGAAAAGCAAACAGACTCCTGCCTGAACTATTTTGGTATACATCACACGCATATGATATACTGTTTATGCATACAGTATATGGGAGGAAAAGTGAGGGGTGGTTAGTGTAGCTTCACACATGCGTTTAATAATAATTAAAATAAAACTGAATATTTTATACAAATGAATACAGTGTGCTTCACTTTGATAAAAAAAGGACAAATATAAAGATGTTTTTCTAAAAAATGAGAAAAAAAGACAAAGCAATAAAATGTATATTGCTGTTTTAACTATTCAGTTTTTGTTTTGCATTCCTCTTTTCTTTTTCATAAGTCAAAAAATTGGATTTTTAATGGATTAAAATAATTAAAATAATTTGTGAACAAATGAAAGCAAAAAAAATTGCTCTTTTACTTATTCGTGTTTTTTTTCTTTTGTTTTTTCTTTTTTTCTGAGTTGATCATATAGTAAACATAATGTATTTACTATTCTTTACTAATTTATTAGTCATTGCAAATCTACATTTTGAGCTAACAATTATGACTGTATGAACTCCTAAAAATACGGAGTAGCATAATAAAGAATATATATATATATTTAGAGATGTAAGACACTGTGTAGTTCTCACGCAAATCAAATGGCAGCTACATCTCAGAGTGCTGATGCCGCCAGCAGCCATGAACCATTTTCAGTAGTGTGAGCCATTCCCTGGTTGATGTGTGCCATTTAGCAGAACACTGAAAATTGCACACAATGCCCAGCCTGACAAACCCTGTCATGCAGTAAAAGGCTTTAGAGATTTCAAATAAGTTAAAAATAGGCGGTAACTTCACGTAGTGCATAGATAATAGTTCCTGCACTGCCAATTTTGATTATCTTAACTTATTACACCCTAGATTATCTCCTAGGTGAATTTAAACTAGGACTGTAATCTCTGTGGCTGGAGAAGACGAGGAGAAGAGGAGGCCGGTAAAAGAGAATATCCTGAAGAAAGGCGAGTGGGGACTTTAAAGATGAGAGCTAGTGAAGAAAAGCTGGCAAGTGGACAGAGGAGAGAGGAAGGGTGGGAGGCTGGAACGAGGAGTAAAGCAGATTAGGGGGAGCGCAGAAGAGGGAGAAATATTGTAGTGAGGAGGGGAGACAGCAGGAGAGAGCAGGAGTACAGTAGGAACGAGGAGGGAAGATGGAGCCCCCCATAGGGAAGCACTGTCCTGTGAGCTATCCACAAGCAGCTGGATCTGGGCCTGTTTAAGCCAGAGACTCCCTATGGTCTTATGGGATCTTAACAAAGAGAGAGTGATGAATGACTGCTCCTTGCATGAAGAGAAAATAGAGTGGAAAAAAAGGTCTCTCTTGGTGAATTCAAGGCTGCCTGATCAAGGCTCTTTTGATGTGAAAGAATGTGATGAATGAGTTAGACTGTTCACTAAAGCGCTGCTGTTTCTTGTGAGGACCATTCATACGTGCAGAATTGTATAAACATTTAAGGATACCCATCAACACATGATGTGTTTCCAGAAGTAGGCTGAGCATTGTGTGAAACTTGTAGTTTTTAATGAGGATTTGTAGGAAAGAGAATCACTCAAAATTATCCTTTATGACAGTTGCAAAACTATAGCTACATTTCTGGAAATAATTGCCTGTTTTTTGGCTGGAGTTTGGCAGCTTTTACCTCTGCCCCCCCAAAATCCTTCTTTTCTATCAACAGAGATGTTTTGTGACTGCTGTGTTCAGTCCCATCCTTCTTTCTCCTGCTCATCCTTGTGTATTTACCCCCTCAGAAGGCGCACAAACACATACATTGCCATTTGTGTTCGTACCCCCACACACAGAAAATGCTGGCATAAATAGAAGTAGACTGTGAGGGAAAAGATAACAGCCTCTGCTGCTGTGTGGGTGTGACACAGCTCAGCTTTATCGTTCCTACTCTCTGCGACAGTCTGGGAAAAAGGGGACTGAGAGAAATCACTACAAAGTGCAGAAACCAGTGGCTTTCTTATTGTCTAACCCAGATGGCTGAAAGGCTCTCGCTGCTCCACTGATATCACCTACGTATACTGAGCTCTGAGCTGGTGCTTGTGTCCCACGCATCTCTGTCAGATAGGCGTTGTCTTATAAGAGCTGCTAAAAAAAAACTGACAGACTCAGTATTTCGAGACATTAAAGTGAAGATGAAATAAGGAATAAAGTTTTTCTGAGGCTGAGTTAAAGGGCCACTCCGTTCGCCTCCAGGAAAGTCCTTGTTCCAGCTGTGTCAGGTCAATTTAATACATGGTTAAATTTGCTATCGTCTGCTTCAGACCACTGCCGTCAATATGTGATAGTTCACAGAGAGTGAGGACTTCACTGACTAATGTTTCTGTAAATGTGTGATCAGAAAAATTGCCACAAATTGTAATAATCTGTAATACAGTGATTGATGGTAATAGAGTTCACTATGTGCTGTCCATGGTGCTGAAAAACCAAACCTTATAATAAGGTTGTAATTCCCAAGTATGAAGATAATGTACTTAGATAAAAGTAATACCCCATCATGAAAAAACTCAATTACAGGTAAAAGTCCTGCATTCATAACTTTATTGAAGTAAAACTGTTATTAGTAGTATCCACTTAAAGTATCCAAAGTTAAAGTACTCAACAGGCAGCAGAATGACCCCTGTCATATTGTTATCACTGGTGAACTAATATCACTTATGAACATGAATATGTGCACAGCATGTGTTATAATTAGTGTAGCAATGACTGAGTTTGTCAGGTGGTTTATCTGTAGTAACCAGATGCTTCCTGAAAGATTTTAATATAAACCATCTGTATTCCAACATTTACAAACTTTTAAAATGCTTGGTCTTTAGTGTGATAAACTGCAGGTTTAATGTTATACTGTCACTTGATGTACATTGTATTTTATGTTAGCTTGTATGATGGGCTTTAGTATATATTTTCTACTTATTTCTACTAAGTGTTTTAACTTTTACTCTATTTTAAGCATCTTATGTTGAAGTCTCTGCATGCTCTATGTTTCCCATAACTGGAAGAAAAATGTCCACTTGAGGACTGTAAAGTTAAGATGAAGTTGAGGTTCACTGTTGTCACAACAAACAGCAATCTTTCTAGCTATGAGGTGTTGTAGTTGAAAGCACTCAACAGCTAGTTAGAAAGTGGGCAGAAAAGTCTAAATGAACCGCTGAAAGTAATCACACTCAAATTGGTTATAATAGTACACATGAAAACTTACACATACTGGAAAAAGAAAGAAAAAAACAGCCTGAGCATCAACAATCCCACACCATCATTATGGGGAGAACAAAGGTTGTAAATCACTCTTTTATGAGGTGAAAGTGAAGACTACAGTATTAACTGTTAAAATGTCTTAGTGTTATTTTTATCATGTTTCTTGCACTTGTTTTTCTTATGTCTGTCCCTGTTTATGCAGTTGAATTACCTTGTTGTGTTACTGTTGTCCTGCTTCTTGTTTGATTGTTGCTCATATGTGTTACGCTTACATCCATTTTGGCTCACATTTGTTCTTGCTTATGTCTGCTCCTTTCAAGCTGCTCTGTAACTGTTTGTTTGTCGCTTTGTTCAGACGTAGTTTGCTTTGCTTTTACTGTGTGTTGCTTACTGTATGTCACTCTGTTTTTTATACTTATTGTAACTAATTTGTCTTATAATGTTTTAAATCTGTTTCTTGATTTTAGGCTGGCAACTCACGCCTGGCCAGGGACAACAGATGAAAACTAGCATTTGGGCTAATTCTGGCATATTTACAGATATGTTTATTAATATGCACTGTTCCTGACAAATAAACTAATAAAATAAAAACCTTGAAGGTATTTTCACTGATGACGGATGTTTTTTCTTTCATCACCATGTCAGCTCATATCAGCTCATGTCAGATGCAGTCACAGCTGAGTCATCTTGTGTTTGGTGATTTTTAAGGGTTTATATTAAATGATTCATAATGTTACAGAACAAGTCTGGCAAAGGGGTTGAGGAACAATGTCTTTAACCATTCATTCATTGTGCTCCCATTAACGCTGATAATCAGATGCACACATTTTGACATCCAGACTCAGGTCATGAAGAAACTGTGAGCAAATCCTTTTGCTGACCCATACTGTATTATTGTATAGTCACAGTGAATCTAGGACTCTGTGATTTAGTACTTCAACACACAGAACAGAAGTTTGGTGTGCCAGTCTGACATGTGCATTAACTTTTTTTATTCGAGGGTCTTTAGGGGAACTGAATTGTAGTACCTAGTGACAGTTGAAGAATGTGTTGAGAACTCTTGTCTCAACAGAGCATTACATTATCCAGCTGGATCCTTTCTTTCTTCTTTACAACGGCAGAAGAAAAGAAAAACACACTAACACATTCACACTGTCAATCTGGGTAAACTCTGTAGACAACAAATTCTCTGTGTTGGTAAAACTGTAACATCATAAATATATGAAGTAACATGACTCTGTGAAAATCAGATCACCACCCTTAATGGAAATATTAATTTGTGCTGAAGTTGAGTGAATTGCAACAGCCACCTTGTTTTATAAGCAGTTTTACCCCTGAAAAGGGCTTGGGCTTGCAGGTAGCAGCGTTCGTATGATTTCCACTTTGAAGTAATGGTGTGTGTGAGGAATCCATTACTTTAGCCCTAATACCCTGCTGTGGTGCCTGTGGGGGGTATGTGATACTCCATTTCCTTTCATTTCCTGGCTTCACTGCAAGGGTTTCATACTTTCAAAAAGTGTCAAAATATTTTTTCCATTACAAACATCTTTTCTGTTTTTGCGATACAAGTGAACTGCCTTAAAATAGCATTTTGGGGCTGCAGAAAAATGTAGGTTTGTGTAAAATATGCAGGAATCTTAATGCAAATTCAATTTTGGGTGTTGTCTAATCATGATTACATTTCAACTGATCTCAACAGTACACAAATGGGGACACCCTTTGTTGTCAAGACACATTACCACTGACTTTATAAAACTCACTCAAGTATATTCTTTTGCCTTGGAATTTGAAAACCTGGAGTCCTTATATAGATGGTTTAGTCCAAAAAGGTGAGTTACCTCACAGACATGAACATAGGCCCCATATCAGAACCCTGTGGCACTCCTGCGTCCAGCAGTGAAGGCATCATCAGTATTCAGCTGCACATAGTCACCTCTGAGCCCGTGTCTGATTGTTAATCCCTGTTCTGCCTTCTCCCACATGCAGAGGAGCCTCACGCAGAAGCCACTCATTCATCCTTTATGCGCACGAGATGACACTCCTGTTGGCAGCTCATGTCAATCTGACAACCCACTGACGGTGATTTATGACATCTCAGCATGATGCCTCTGAGCTTTCTGAACACAGCACACAACTTTATTAGGCACTTTTTCAAAGTGCAGTGTAATGAGGGATGGGAACGGGCCCAACTAAAAATGTTTATACAGCTGGATTGATGTTGGGTTTGTTTAGAGCTGTTAGGAGGTGATGAGGAGGAGATGTACAATACAGCAAATAGTCGCTATAAATTAATAAGGCTGTTAAAGCTTTGAGGACAAATTGTATTCCAGTAACTTTTAAGTTATTTATTACTTCATCGAGCTAACCATTTCTGTTTAGAGCCCACCCTTTGCTGGAGTGTGGACTATAAGAGGAAAAGGTCATGTTTCATTAGTGGATGGAGGATTGAAGGTTATCTGTGGTTGTTACTCAGGGGCACCACAAAGTATGTGGACCTCCAAACTATCTTTTTGTGGTGGCTGCGATGACAGACAGCCAGTCCTGCTCTGTTGTCAGGTAGTGCAGTATGTATGCTTCAGTGCTGTATTCATATAAAGACAAAATATTTGTAGAAATATGGGAAGACTTAAATTGCTCTGAGCCTAGCTTTCGCATTAAGAACAGCAGGCATCTGCTAATTATCAGCCCGTTTTTGTATTCATCAACTTCCGAAACACATAACACTGATGTAGCATTTTTAATGATCTGAATTGGCATTATAATGTTAATAGAAAAACTGTGGAGGGCCAATGGGATTTTGCTGAGAGCTGAGTCATTACTGCTCAGCATGCTATATGTTTTTTTTTTTTTTTTTTTTTTACAGGAATCAGATGTGCTGTAAAAACCTAAAACCCTAATTAAATAAAAAAGACCAGAACAAATATCAGCTGAAATTTCTAACAAACTACTGCCATCTTAGGGGAGAATAACAGCATTACATGTTTCAGGGTTTCTGCAGCCCCCAATCCAGGATTTCTTAATACCACATAGATTGCAATTTCATAAAAAAATATCATGAGCTGAATGTGGCCAATAATTTATTAATATATCACATTTTTTCAGTACTTCCAGCAGTATGTAACAATCATTTCTATTAGGGCTGTCAACGTTAACGCATTAACCCAAATTAATTTTAACAGCATTAATGTTTTTAACGCGCGATTAACACGACTGTGTTTGACCCTTGTCCCGGCCTGTAGTTTGGGAGATAAGGACGCGATGCAGCAGTAACGATTTGGATAACAAACAGATATGGATCCTAAAGATAACTCAACTACCACCTGCTGGCCAAGCATACAGCTGATATGCCTGCCTCTTCCTCCTCTACTTAACCATCACGCAGCTACACCCAACTGCTGCCACTAGGGGGATTTTTTTTTTTTTCTATGATGCCCTGTTGCAAAAGACTCTAGGCTATTCATATTAAAATAGGATATGGACTATTTAGGCTGGTAAATAAATTAGGCTAATCAGAGCAGATTGATATTGTATCCGGATAAAGAATAAAGGGGTCAATTTCTGTTCAATTCATGTCATCTCTGACATCTCAAAATCAACCAGAATTAAAACAAAAGCAGAACAAAGCAGAATGTTTTAAAAGTCTTAGGCTATAAATTATTATTATCCAAGATATTATTGATTCAACATCAGTGCTCTGTGCCTCCTAAAAGTCTCAAGTCAACGTCTCAGCAATCATAGAAAATTCACATTTTACCAGTTGAAAATTTGCCAAAAATGGAATAATTCACGGGATAAATGTTAGAGATTGGATTTTCCAATGCAACATAAACCATGTGGCAGTGAAATTGGTTCCTTTGGTTATGTGGCGCCATCTGGCGGTCAAATCAGTAACTCAGTCTGATTTAAGAAGATATCTAAAACAAGAGGGTGTGTTGACAGAAATACAGGGTGTCCATAAAGTCTCTTTACAATTTAACAAATGTATTACAAAAGCAAATGAATAGACAAATCTGTGGAAATGTAATCATTTGATACACCTCTATATGGGCACCATTAGTTGCACAAACCACATCAAGACGGTACTCGATTTCTTGCCATGTTCGCTGTAGCATAGCCTCATCAATGGTGGCAATGGCATCAATGATCTTTTGCTTCAGGTCATTGATGTCCCGTATCTTTGTTCGTTACAGGATACACAAATGCAATATAATTAAAAACTATGATAACCACTGAGTACATAGAACAAATCTGATTAACATATCTCATCAATTGCTTTTGTAATGAATTTTTTAAGATTTTTTTTAGACTTTGTGGACACCCTGTACATCAATGACAGGACTATCGGTGTGCCAAACATAAATGCAGAGATGTGTATGCCTGTTTGATAAAGAGAGAGAGGTTCATAAATTATTCCTCTGTAGTAGTTTGTGGCTAACAGAAAGCTGTGTCCGAAGAAAAAGTATACCTGACATAAAAGCAGTATTTATAAAAAACATTTGAGCATGCAGTATTTCATTGTTCTGTAGTTTCAATATTAATAAACATTAATTTGCATGAGGCAAGCATGTGTTTTATCCCATGTTGATAAGAGTATTAAAAACTTGAAAAATATCCCTTTAAAATACATTTATAACAAATAAAAAATGTGCGATTAATTGCGAGTTAACTCATGACAATCATGCGGTTAATCGTGATTAAATATTTTAATCGATTGACAGCGATTAATTAAATTAGCCTGAACCTGGATAAACTGCAGAAAATGAATGGATTTACCAATTAAAAATGATTAATCCTGAAATCCTCAATTTAAGCCCATTATGAGATGATGAGCTTTCTTAGCTACTGTAGCTAGCAGTGACTACGGGTCTGATGGCACTGAGTGAGACTCAGTGCGACTGAGTGAGACTAAACAGCCTCCTGCAGCACCAGTCTAACATGTAATTTATAGATTTATAACATCTACTGACAGCTGACAAATACATTAAACACTTATGTTAATGTACGTGCCTGGAAATAAATAAAGACTTTTGCAACTGAAATTTAGGACTATTAAACACCTTCTAAACCTTCTTTTGAGGGAACTTGATTCAATGTTTTGTCTTTTAAAGACCTGCAGAAAGCCTGTAAAAATAAAGCTATTTAGTCATCAGGCCTTAAAACACATTTACAAATTAAAAGGGTAATTTATAGTAGACACAATTCACACATGACATTTTTATTTAACATATAAATTACAGGTATTACAGTTTAGATTATTTTTGTCTTCACAAACACTCGTTGAATTTTCCTTTACCAAACTATGCTGCTTTGTCCAAAACTGAAAGATGGATGTAACACAAGTTTTCCTATTAACACTTTCAATAACTTCACAGCAAAAGTATCTAGTCTTTTGAACTACAGTTTTTTCACCACACAAAAAGGCAAAGTGTGGCTTTACAATGTTTACAGCTCTACTACGAGGTTCAGAGAGCATGTTATTCCTATAGGTAAGATTTAGGATTAAAACTGAAAAAAAAAACAAACAAACTGGTTTACGTTAACCTCTGATCAAAACACAGAAAACACATAATAGCAGCTACTATTTAAAGTTGGCAATGCTGGTTAAACAACTGTATGGAACTTACATTAAACTGTATTGCTCCCAATTATGAGCAATTGCTAAGATATAAAATGTTTGTCTGAGTGTTTTTGGTGCAACTTCACACAGTTTTTGTCTTCAAACTAAAGGAAAAACCACTGCTGCAACTGCTGCAGAACATGTGAAAAAAATACTTTTCACATTCTCTCTGCACATTATCTTCTCCAAACTCAGTTACAAAAACAATCACAGGAAGTATACTTTTGAGTTTTTCATTATAAAATACCAGTGTTGAAACTTTCACTTTAATTGCCACCAAACCCACAATAAACTTTTGATGAGAAACAACTGACAGCAATGTTTGTGTCTTTAAAACTAAAAAGGCCACCACTGACACATGGCAGAAATACATCAATAAAGGTTTAAGTGAAAAAGGCTAATATGGAACATGGCACATTTTTTCACTTCATTTCAGCTTTTAGGCTCCAATTTAAATTTGGCTTTTAGCTCACTTTGCAGAAAAAAATGCTCCATCCACTTGAGTTTTAACACATTTCAAATGACTCACTTTCACTTACTCGAAAATGAAGGACAAAAAAGCGACAAGTGTTTGGAGACAGGTGGCTCTCGAGGCAAAAACAGTAACAGTAATTAGTTTACTTATCTATATTGTTAAAATGTGAGCTATGCCTCAGCCCAACCCATGCTGTGATATGTATATACCACTCCAAAAAGTCATTAATTATTTTTTCCCGACTCAACAAGAGAAATTCTTTTGTTTTAATGAGAAAATTACTTGGACCACATAATGGTGTCCTGGATTAATACATCCAGGGGGCCAAGCCTGCTATGATGAAAAGTGAGAGCAAAGGTTAGTCCATGACTTTCTGGTCCAGTCCAAGGACAAATCTTTTCATCAAATACCAGTTACTCTAAACTCCAGGTTACTGCCTACCACACAAAATGGAAGCAAAGGAAAATTAAATAAAGTAGAACAGTACCGAGGAGAAAGCGAAAAACACAGTGTGATGGCTTTAAAGTGCTTATGTTAACACACACAAAACAAAACTAAACTAAACTAAACACCAAAAGGCCTCTAAAGAATGGCAAAAACTTGAACATCAGGTCACATTATCTGTCTATCCTTTTTTTCTGTGTTATTTAAAGGAGAGAGGGGAAACTGTTGCAGAAAGCTCTTCTCCAGGAGGCCCCATGTTTGCAGGTCCTCCTCTGTGAAAGGGAGAAACTTTAAAATATTTTTATCAGCCTCCCCTACATATTCATGCTGTTCTTCTGAAAAGTAGGTGGATGAAGCACAGGAACAGTTATCAGGGCTGTTCTGTGATAACGTCACACTGTTGTTATGATCGGTTCCATGTCCACTATGCTGACTCGTGTTATTGTCATTTAACATTGTGTCGTCGTCCTGATCAATTCCATCACCATCTGACAAAATGTGGTTATTCTGAACATTTCCACGTCTGCTTTGCCGACTGTAATTTTCACTTGATGCTGTTTCACGGACAGTTTTGGCTTCAGTTCCAAAAGATGCTCTCGTGGTCCTGACAGGCTTCGAGCAGGCCCTGGTGTTTGTCAGGATCTCCATTGGAGCAAAGTTGCTCTGTGTGAGTTGACTGAGTGGCACCGTCTCTGCCATCAACATTTCTTCAGAGACTGTCTGGACAATGTTGAGGCTCCACAGGTCTCCTGCCCCTCTTCTGTTATTGTTTGGGGCAAGTTCCTTGCTCAAGTCAATAAGGATGCAGTCAGGTTCTTTTCCACAGCTTTCTGTATCCATCTCTTCCTCAGTGTCATCCTGCTCCACGCACTCTGCTTCCCAGGCTTCTTCACATGACATCCTGGATGCCCTTACAGGAGACTCAAACACCACCCCTTTGGGAGCAAAGGGTTGGAAATGTCTGCGACGAAGGCTTGTGAATGCTGAAGAGCTGCGGTGGCTCTCAGGCTGCCTCAACATGTAGTGTCGGACTGACTCGGGCACCAGGATTTCATGGCGTTTTTTGCTGGGTAGTAAGGCGGAGAGGCTTTCGGGAACGCAGTTTCCTACAATGGGTACCAGGGTGGTAGGTTTGAGCGCAGAGACAAAATCCTCCAGCTCTTGGTAAGAGGAGTGGTCTGAGTAGGGCACCACATGGACATTGGAGTGGTAGGAGACCAGCGGCCTGCTGGTGGGCAAGATGGCCAAAGTGGGTTGTTCTTTGTTCCACTGATGTAAAGCAGCAGAGCAAATCTCTGACTGGGCCACGGCTCGGATACGGCCGGCTCCCGGGTCAGTTGTGAAGACGTCAGGAAGCTCAAGGGCTTTGAGGGTCTCCATCCTCTCAAAGCTCACCTCGATCCAGGTTTTAAACTCCATTGCCAGCTCCAACAGCAGGGACTCCTTACCCAGTGCATACACACCTGCAGGGTAGCAAGGGAGAGCATTAACTTCTCACTCAACAGTTTCAGCAACAACACAAATAACCACAATGTGAGACAGAATAAATAAAATATATTAAGTTTTAAATAAGATTACCAACAAAAGCTGCAGACTACAGAAAGCCAGCTATTAATGTTGCTGAAATGAGGTGACAGCACATAAAGCATGTTTAGAAAGGTCTATACAAAATTACCTATGACAACACTGTGGTTGGGGTGGCTGCGGATGATCTCTTTGACTTGTTGAGTGGCTCGCTGTCTGGAGGGAAGGCTGCGGTTGGGGTCACAGTTGGTGTTGTCCAGGTACAGGACATCTATAGTGGTGTTTGTCCTCAAGCACGGCTCACGCAGCATTGAGGGAGAATATCTGAAGTCACCTGAAATCAAGAATGTGTCAGTGCAGACTGTTCCACACCACTGTACTCAATATAGTAGCTGTACAAACGATTTTGAAGAAAAAGAAGGGGAAAAAAATGGGGAAAAAAATAAAATTATATTTCCTATATCCTAGACACTGACCAGTGTACAGTATCGAGCCAAAGTAGCCTTCAAAGAGAAACATGACAGCCCCCGGACAGTGGTTGGCATCTATCAGCGTGACTGTCAGCCTCTCCTTGCCGATGTCATCCAGTGGGAGCAGGTATGGCTCGCCCACCTCCAAAGGATGGATCCACTGTTCTTTCACCTAAGCAGGAGTAGAAACAATTAGAAAAATGTTAAACCTAACAATAAGCCTACTAAGTTGCTAATCATCTTAATACCCAATTTTCCTCTGAAACATACACACAAAGTTGTGCAAACATACAGTATATTCTTCCTTATTGAAGCAACACACTTGACAAGTTCAAGACTTGTAAAAATCAGCAGAGAAACAAATGCAGGTGAACATGAGGGGTCACTGAATTATGTGATGAGTATGAAAATAATAAGATAAGATATCCCTTTATTAGTCCCACGATGGGAAAATGTTTATTATTGCAGGAGCAAAGTGATAGTAAAAACAGAAGAGCGTCAATAAAAAATAATAAAGAACAATAAATTATAAGTACAAAAGCAATAAAAACCTTAGTAGTAAAAAAATATAATAAAATAATCGTAATATTAAGTAATGAGTGAATAATGAGTATGAACTATTCACAATAAATAATAATCAGTAATCTGGATATAATGACAAAGTGAGTAAAGACAAATAATAGAACAGTCTGGTAACTTTCATCACTACTGTAATGCACCCTTTATAACGAAGAGACAACAGTGGGCCCCTCACCTGCAGCTTGAGTCTGAGCAGAGTGGCGGTGGTCGGTGAGCAGTATATGGGTCTGTTGCTCCAGGTGGAGGTCAAACCCACCGTGTGGTCGCTGTGCATGTGGGACAGGAAGAACAGCCGGGTGCCAGGACACTTCCTCACCTGCCAGAAGTCCACTGCGAGCGGGGTGTGTGGGAGGACTTTCCCGTTGACAGACATCGTGTGTGTGTGTGTGTGTTCACTGGATGTCCACAGGTGAGCTGCTTACCTGGCGCCGGACCCCGTTATTTGACCGGTTAAAGTGTGGAAATAACGTGTGAATTTAAGGTTGTTCACGGCACTTAATGTAAGGTTGGCAATAAAGAGGAAAGACGCTCCGTGTAGCTAACTCACACTAACGTTATAAGGGACATTGCTCGCTAGCTTTAGTTAGCAATAACCCGCCCGTTGTTGCTTAGCTACGCCTTTAATAAAATTTTCATTTTGAACATCTTCGGTCCAACCTTCGGCATCACAGACATCTGCTCAGTCGTTACATGTTCACTTTACAGTGGTAATAGCAGCTTATATTACAAACCCGCCATTTCTGTTTTCAATTTGAGACTCAACGCCTCTTCCTGGTTCTTCTTCCTGGTTCTTCTTCCTGGTTCTTCTTCCTGGTTCTTCTTCCTGGTTCTTCCTGGTTCTTCTTCTTCTTCTTCTTCTTCTTCTTCTTCTTCTTCTTCTTCTTCTTCTTCTTCTTCTTCTTCTTCTTCTTCTATGACTGTAGTTCACGTGTCCACGTTGATGCGTTACTACCACCAAAGACCAGGAGGTCAACGCACGTGCTCATCTATTTAGGTCTGCAATTTAGGATTATTTTCATTAACGACTAAACTCTCGTTTAATTGTGTGGTCCGTCAAACGTCAGAAAATTGTGAAAAATGTCAGTCACAGTTTCCAAGAACCCAGTGTGATGTCCTCAAGACCAATGAAACCAGAAAATAGTCACACTTGAGATGCTGGAATCAGATAATTTGAGCACTTTTTTCTTTAAAAAAAAAAAGACTCAATACAATTAATCAATTATTAAAGTATTTGGTGATTATTAGTTAACAACTAATTGATTTATTGATTAATTGTTGCAGCCCTACTAATATAATCAAGCTGATATTTCTAAGGCCAGTGGTTGAATAGTTTGGAATGAAAAAAAAAAATACATAATTTATTATATGAATATAGTATAAATATTTTTATTTTTTATTTAGATTTCAGTTTTGACATGCCTTACAATTTGGACTTGTGTCTCAAAATTGCACAATTGAATCCACAACTATGAAATAATATAAATATACATAAGTCAGAATTAAAATTGTTATCTAACAATGAGAGACATGCCACGAGTATTGTTATTAGTGTTTTGATTTCCCGTTTTTAACCCTTTTTTCAAGGTTGAAAATATTCAAAAGAAAACTTCATTTTGTGTTTTTAAATGCTAACAGAAAACCTACCAATAGGCCTATTTTAGCAATCAGTAATAAACAAAATCCTAAATTTGGCCCTCTATAAGGTTGACTTTGTGGAGCCACAAAAAGTTTGTTGAATTAAATGTAATGCATCTCTCTGGAGCTGACCTGTGTTTTCCAAAAGATGGCGCCAAGAGAGAGGACACAACTGTATGACAATATGGACCCTGTAAGTTGTCCATCAAATGTAGGAAAATATCTTTTATGCTCATTTCAATTTTCACTGGAAATAATTCAAAAACAAAGACACAATGTAATTTTGAAGTCTATATATTATTAATTTTTTCATCATTACATAAAAAAAATGTCACAGATATGGAGGGTTATTTTTCCTGACAGAGAATAAACAAAAAGCAGCACAATGTATAAAACAGAGCTGATCAGATTGTGATGGTTTGATGGTTTGATGGATCGCTCTCTCTGTAACACTGGCTGACTCATCTCATCGTCATGATGCTTTCATAAAATAAAATAAGAACATATAATCCTGTATGCAACAATTACATCCAACTATTTGTAATATTTGTAAATTAGTTTTCAATATAGAAAGGAGGGGGGTTACTGCTAAATGGGGTTGTTGCTATGGTGACCACGGCCAACAATAGACCACCTCCCCCCTGCATTTGCACACCGCTCACTTTTCAGGATTATACCTGGGATTGCTGCACATTCCTCTCTTATCACACAGTGTGCGTCCTCTCCTCGCTCCCAGAAGCACATTAATCACACTCTGCTTTACAGTTAATTATGTGACTCGCAACACTCACTGTGGAAACCTTATGTTGGAGATGAAATACATTCTGCTGGTGATTAAGTGAACTGGAGTGGGTTGAGCTCAGTCTGGGAAACCAGTTGAGACCCTGTTACTATCCCCATCTTATGTTTTGTGATAAGTTACACAGCTGGGTGCCCTTTACATTAGTGCACAATAATATTCAGTTAATGTTTAGGTTATTGATAAGACTTAATTTATTATACAATACAACATATCATACTTTTTCAGGGATAGAATGATACAATCCAGGACTTATTTTCATATTCGTCCCTGGTGTTTTCACAATCCATACAATTTAACGATCCTCATTAGCACTTCAAATCTGAGCCCCGGCACATATTTTTTAAAACCAGTCCTTATTTATCCAAAATCACAGGTTCACCAGCTGATATGCTTCAGAACGATAAGAATATAAGCTTGGTGATAAGAATAGAAAAAAGAAGAATACAGAAAAACGGATGCATTGTTTACATGTGTCAAGCCAAAGGTTGCTGAGGTCAGGAGGATGAGCTGTTTTTTCTGTCATGTTGTACTGCAGAGAAATACAACAGCACTGTCAGGCAGCAGCAGTGATGCTACGAAGGCAGATGGCTGCGCAGTCAGTGACCTGCACTGGTGTTATTAACAGAAATGCTTTGTGTGCCAAATTTACCTTTTCAAACTTTCTTCTGTGCTATAGACCAGAACTTTAAACTGTGGGTGTAATCTTTTCCAGTGTTCTCAGAAGTGACATTGATGATTAAATTAAATTTGGTGACTCCCAAATTGTCCCGTAAATTCTACAAATGGTGTCATCTGAGGCTTTCTTTGAACTCTTTTACATCTTGGATCTCTCTTTATCGATCCTACATAAATTATGAGCAATGTGCACTATCTCCATTGCTTATATTCATCTGAGTCAACACATTTTGTACAGTCAGAGACGGTGGCAGCTTTATTTCTTATATCCCTCCAGGGATGATGCAGTGGTGCTGTACACACACTCCTGCACAGATATTTATGGATATGTGTGAGAAGAAGGGACCTCCCTTGGGGGCTAAGAGCAAGTTGCCGCCTTTAACAAGCTGGTGAGAACACATCTTCTCATTTTGGCATGCATTCTCACATCACTTCTTATTCCATTTGTCTTTGTCTGTTTATCTCTGCCCCACTGCCTCTCTCTCTATGACTGTCTTTATTTTATTTTCTTGACTTCATCCCCTTCCACGCTGTCATCTCTGCTAGGATTTTCATGATCTCTCTTTTTGTGCTCTTGCTGTTTGTCATTTTGACAAAACACCACAGCACACCAGTGTGATTGCTGTCTAACCCTTTTTTCAGCCTGTCTTGATGACCACCGTCTTTTCCACACTGCTGTAACACCTAGTGTCAGAGGTGGAGGAGCAGCTATTTTCTTGCCAAGCCTCAAGCCATGACGCGCCACAATATAATGCGGGTTACGAGTGCCATTTGATCCCCCCCACTCATGTGATTTGATTAGCTCAGTTCATTAGACTTTCAGGAGTGGGCTGAGTGGTGTGGCACATAGGCAGCCTGCCCAAGATCCCCCACGGACCAGCGAAGGGTGCAGTTTTAAAGAATGCATTATGCATAGCAGTGTGCTCACAGTTTCCTGTCACGGCAATGCTGCATGTAGAGAGAACGATGACTCCAATTGTCTTGCTGCATGGCTCCAAGTCATTTTAAATTTCTCTTGGTAGGACAGGCATGGGGAAAATCATTGCAGAGCTCTCACAGACTGTACTATCTGAACAAGCAGAGCTGAACAGGTCTGGAGACAATCATTAATGTCTCTATCTGGGTGGAAGTCAGGCCTAAGCCAATTTATCAGCCATATCAGCCTTTAATCAAAACAGATGTAACCTGAGCTCCTGAAGGGGAAAGTAAAAATATTGATATTGATCCATGGTCTGAATGAATAACAGCATGAACCATATGAAAACTGCACAAGAAACACACTGGGATATGTTTCATATTCATTGATTGGTAGTGTTTTTTGCTTAAATGTTAAAAATATTGCAAAAATGTATTTTGTTTTCACTGCCTTCACATGCACCAGATTAAATACTCAAGTGGTTGAAAGTTGGGTGTGTAAAAGTGATTCAAGCAAGTTTCTTGTGCTGTTGTGTAATAATTTATTTCTGGTACAGGCATAACTAAAATTCATGCCCTGAGCAAAAGGTAAAAGCTTTCGTGCAAAAGCAGATTTTAGTTGAGTCCCAAGATTTGTTGCAGTTTTGCTGAAGCAGACAGATTAGTTTGTGGACTTAACTGCACAGAGAGAACTTCCTGTTGTCCCTCACATGACAAAGCCCTGACCACGAGCTGACTCCTCACAAACATCCTATCAACAACAACAAAAACATCCAGCTGTGTATCATTTCACCTGAGCAAGGTGAACATCCAGCAATCAGATTTATATACATTGCCTCATTTCGTGCATGCAACATGTTTTGCATGACTGATTTGCTGCAGCGATGACAGATTTCTCATCATTCTCATATCAGTTCTGTTGAATCTCTTTCATCACTCTTCTCATGTAGATCATAACAATATTTCACAAAAGCAATCTTGCATTTAGATTAAATTGCCCCATGGACAGAAAGAACAAAAAGAAAGAGGAATTAAGCACTAAGAAGCTTTTTGTCCTCTACAAAACAAAGAACTAGTATTGTAGGTGCATTACTGAAATAGCCCAGAGATTGGACAGAGGTCAAAAAAATGAAAATCTGCTGTAAAAGCAGCCATGAAAATGGGTTTTTCAAGTAGTTTCAAGTCTGCTGCTACATGTTTGAGTGAAAAAAGGCTATATTCGAGTAAAGCATGACTCCACTGCGCTTAAGGCAAGTCTTCATGTGGGGTAATGTCAGAAAAGAAGAAAATCAATGTCCTCGGTGGAAATTCAATACTTCACAATTTATATTATTCCAATTCATCAGATGTGATTACAGTAATTTTGCTTTTACTTTTAACAGCGTGTCAAGGGTGCTCTGTACACTAAACCTTAATAAAAGACATGATGCATAATTGATCTTAAAGGCCCCAAAGAATATGTACTCACAGGGTTGCAATATGCTTCAGTGTATCAATGTGCATGACAAATTATGCTTTTGCTCATGATTTAGCAAAGTGCTCCCTATGTGCTTAATGCATGCATGGAACAGGATAGCAAACAGCCGCGTCTTCTGCAGAGGAACTATTCAATTGTTTCCCAACACTGTAATTGCACCCATGAGATTGCTAGAAAACTTTAAAGGGTAATTCCAGTATTTTTCATAATTTTATCTGAGTGGCTAATGGGGACAAAAATTTCTGGAATTGATCCAGTATTGAGCTGGCAGTCTGGAAACCGGCTTCAATGTAATGAGTCTTAGCCATAATGCTGCTACAGACGGCTAGTCCTGTGTTTACTTTCATTGTCAGACATGTATAATAACAATCTGAGTCTGTCAGTGGAAAAATTAAGCACATTTAATGGATGTACTTCAACTGGTGCGAATGCCTCCAAGAATTACATTACATACCAGCTGAAGCAAGGTAGTTACTTAGAACCCAAATAATGGGAAAATAGGGTCCAAGTTGGAAAATACTGGAATTACCCTTTAACTGTAGCATTCTCCCTCCTGGTTTCACACACTCACTTTAAAATTTCCCGATGACAATAGGCAGGAGAAATGTTCTGTTGTTATTGTGGGTGACTGTGGAGATATGGTGTGTTTTGTTGGTGACTTGCTGACAGCAGCCTTGATGGGGTTGACATTGAACAACTGCAGAAAAATGGGGGTAACCTTATTTGGGTCTATTACAGTCTGGATGGTAAAGTAGACAAATATCAGAACAATACTTTCCCCCGCTGCTAATGAGACACCAGGACACACACACACACACGTATGTAGCACTGCCCGGTGCGAGACAAATTTCTCTCAGGAAACAAATAAAGAAAACCTAACCTAACCTAACACACAGCAGGCCTGAAGCCCAGTCTGAGTGTATTACGTTGATGTGAGCATCCCCTGTGAGCTTAGTCTACAGATTATTAACAGGTCAAAACAGCATGTTGGTGAAAATCCAGGTATCAAAATGTCAGTCTGTACATGACTGCAGGTAACAGCTCCTCATTAACTGGGTCATTGTAAACACTATGTGGCAACACAGTCGTTCTAGTGGATACTGCCATGTACCTGCAACAGATTGATTTACAGCGAATTAAACAGTAGCACTACTCTCATGGGCCTGCGATCAATACACTGTCTCTGCAGTATTAATTTACTGTATAAAAGCAGGTACAAGATCATTTGTATTTCATATATAATCAATTAGAGAACATTTTATAGCAACAAAGATCTGTGAAGGTACAGGATGTTTAAACTGTCACCAGGCTTTGAGGCTCCAGAGATGCGCAGCCTTTTATTTCAAATGTCCTGCAACAGTAGTGACCACTGTGACCTTTGTCTGTAGGGTTTGCAATCTCTTGAAAGCAAAGTTAAGGCACTAAATATAAAATATGAGATGGTCAGTACCAATCACTTTTATAGCATTATAGCAGTTTAACTCTTATCCCCCCTACACCACCCCTCAGGATTAGGCAGCTAAGCATATTTGTACATAAAGACAGTGCAACTGTGCAAGTCAGTCATGGATTAATGGATTGGTTAATATTTCAAGTCTGTTTTAAAACAATAGTCAGGTGTCTGAATGAACACTGAAACAGGCTTTGCTCACTGTAATTGTTCCTCCTCTTCATACTGACCTTTAGAAGACTTGATTCAGATGTGCTTACAATGTAAGTGATGGAGGACAAAATCCACAGTCCTCATATTTATCTGTTTATCTGAGGATAATGAGGCTTCACCAGTCTGAGCTTGTCAAATAAAGTGGATATCTTCCAAAATTACAGTCTTTTTAGTTTAAAATTCCCTCATTGTGTCTCAACAAACTGTGTTTGTTAAGCTTCATTGGAAGTAACAAAAAGAGTAACTGAAAGATATTGACTTGATTTGACCAATTTGGATGGCTGAAGCTTCATATTAAATAAACATTTAAATACATTTTTTTACAAGAGGAGGGCTGCAGATTCTGTCATCATTTACACTGAAAGTGCATTGTGAATGGATCTCTTAATGGTCAGTATGAAAAGAGGAATTATTACAGCAAGATTAACATGTCGGTGCTCATTTAGGCACCTGATTGTTTTAGGACAGAGTTGAACTGTGACCTTATGCGTTAAGTGAGAGTATGTCCCATGTAGTCAACTGAACAGCAGATTAGAAAATAAAGTTTGCGTCTTCAGTCACCACATCAGTGTGCAGCTCTTTACTGGATAAGTGTCAGTTTTTTCTCAATCTACAATGAGTATTGGCACAAATAAAACAAGATTTCCTCTTAGTTGGCTTTTTGGCTAACCTACTTTTTGGTATGCTTTTTTATAACTGACAAAACTGTGGATTCACAAAGTAAAATAGAAAATGGTTGTTACTTGCTGAAATTATTCATGCAGCTCCGGTTGGGCTGACATGAAAGACACTTTTATGGCATCTCCCCCAGTCCTTTTTCCCAGGATGCTGCTATTCTTGCTCTCATTGTTGTTTCAGATTCCTGTCTGTTGTCTTTTCCAGCCTCAACCTTTTTATCAGGCTTCACAGCTTTCTTGGCTCAAAAACCTCAACATTCACATTCACTCACACCCTAATGTATAAGCAAGTCAGTTGTATTTGTATAGCCCAATAACACAATAAATAAACTATATTTTACAATATCACCATACAATGATAGTGTTTGTACTAAGTGATAAGATGAAAACACAAGCAAAGTGTATTTAATTATTGCCTTGTGTGTTTCAAATATGCACAAACACAGTTTGGTCTAGTGGGATTATATTAAATTCCCAACAGAAAAATGTACTTTCCTGCAGGATACCTGCAAAAATACATCATTTTCTGTTCTGAGGATTATATTGAAGTATAATATACTGTACTTATCTTCATAACCTTCAACATTATCTGTTGAATTTAGTTTAATTTAATTAGTTAAATCTTCTACTAATAATTACTTTAGTAAAATGTACAGTCAAGTGCCCAAAGTTGATGTGATTTGCATACTTTTTAAAAGAGCCAGATGTGTGCACAAAAAAAAAGAAGGAAAATGCTCAGGTAAACATCCTAGAATGCCTCCACCTCCGAGAGGATAGTGAATGAAAAATGCTCTTTTATCTAATCTCTCTCAGTCTTCCTGTGCCCCAGCCAGATGTCAATATTGAATGCTTATGGATGGCCTTCTCAGCATCAATTACAGCCAGTGTAAACTGAGGTGAATCCATGCACGTGTTAGGGCTCCATGTAGGACTGAGACGGCTGATTCAACTATTTTAAAGGTCATGCAAGGAGGTCTTCATCTGACACTGACTGGGGCAGGAAAGTAAATTAGAATGGACTGCTCTCATGTACATGTGCTGGACTCTTAATGTATATGAGTGCAGTAGTCTTGTTAAACTTGAATCTGATACATAGTGATTCATTTACTGGGTACATCTGTTAAATAAATGCAATCCAATACAAAAGCACTGCAACAAATCCTATCCTATTGTTAAGCTGTTCAGACATTGTGGTCATTTTTAAAACTGGTTGTTGTCTGGTGTTGTTGTGCTGGAAGGCACTCAACTGAAAGGTGTTTCTAATTTATTTAACATTTATTGGTGTTGACCAATGCCACATACCACAGCATTTATAGCCTAGGCTAGTTTGCAACTTTGCAACGCCCGTCTACTATTCTGTTCCCTATACTGTAAGTACTGTATGTAAACCCAGACCAGAAATTTGAAGACCAGTTTAAGGAATTTGACCTCCTTTTCTGTTGGTCAAAGATACAGCTTTCCAAACATTTTCATTTATTTCTAACACATTACAAACTGCCCCTTGATTCCTCACACAGGTCATTTTTCTCACATGTATTCTTTGTGTTGTTGTTTTTCTTGCTTTGAAGATTCATCCTTATTGTCTGAATTTTTTGTACAGAGCCGGCACTTTTAATATTTTATTGTCTTTCTGTGCTTTTATTGTGCTAATATTTTCATGGTTATACTGCCTTTCTGAAAAACAAAACATTAGAATCAACAGCAGTCCAATACAACACCACTAAAAAAATGACTATAAAGTTAAATTAATTCCTTTCTGATGTGTTGTCAGCAAAAACAGAACATTCAAAGTTTCACAAACAAAGTTTTCATTACATAGTTATTGCATTGGATTGCATTAGACTATGAATCTAATTGGCTGGTAAGTCAGTGTGTGTCATTCATATAAACTTAGAGGATATGGGCAGCTGTGGCTCAGGAGGTAGAGCGGTCGTCCTCCAATTGGAAGATTGGCGGTTCGAGTCTACATGTCGATGTGTCCTTGGGCAAGACACTTAACCCCTAATTGCTCCCGTTGCTGTGCCAATGGTGTATGAATGCGAGTGAATGGTTAGTTTCCTCCTGATGTGCAGGTTGGCACCCTGCCTGCCATCAGTGTATGAATGTGTGTGAATGAGGTGAATGAGTTGTAGTGTAAAGCGCTTTGAGTGGTCGAAAAGACTAGAAAGGCGCTATATAAGTACAGTCCATTTACCATATGGCTGGCGTCTGCCAGAACTAGTCTTTGAAGACTGAAAACATGATCGTTGCTAAGTGAAGGAACATGTCATTTAGTGCAGCAGAGTAGCTCATTAACCATTTTTAATAATTTCAGAACAACAAGGGAGGTCTAACTGCACAGAGGAAGATAAGCATAAGACATATCAGGCATTGGATACATACAAAGTACTTGTAGAAGGATCAAATCATCATTGATTTGGGTCTGCACATGAGATTTGTTGACAGAGAAATATAGGAAATGAAGTTATGACTCAGCCATAAAACAAATTGTTGTTGCCTCAGATGACTAAGACGACTGTAGACACTCCCTCTGAAGTCTAAAAGCACAGAGCTGTACATTTATACAGAAGAGTGATTTCCAATAATAAGGCTAAACAGCAAGCCTCCATTTGTCTTCATTACCTCTTGTCTGGTTTAAAAGACTTCAAAGACTAAATTGAAGTAAAAAAATCCCACGGGGCAGAGTAGCACTCAGCACTGCAGTACCATGACAGCAGACCATGCAGGTTAAATAGACCATGAAGCCAGACGCACTATAACTCCAATGCATTTATTTATTAGGATGAGGAACCAACATTTTGACTAGGCAGGATGTCTCAGTCAGGAATAACAAAAGGAATTTACCAGGTCATATACAGTATAATTACAATTAATCAAGAGATGCCACTTAAGTCTAACAGAAATAGAAATGTTGCATCTAGAATAACATGATACACTCAAAAATGTAGAAACGGGGTGATACATACTGTAGATGAAGTGATTGCAGATAAATATAGAGTACTATATCTTATGGGACAGATCATAAAACTATGAAGGAAATAATACATTTGTTATCAACACAAATAGTAAAAACACATTATTTTATAGGAATGAAATTGCGTTATGAAACACTGCTGTTACCTTACATTAACTGCTCAGGCACAGTAGCATCTTTAGTCAAGCAGTGAATTCTTTGCATCGCGCTGTGTGAGGAAGAAAGGCAGATTTCCATACTCTCCACTGAGATCGAAAAGATTTGGATCCACATTCATCCCCTTCCATCTGTTGTGTCAGCTGGCCTTCAGATAAACACTCTGTCAGTTTGATGGCCTTTTAAGTTTTATCTCATGTACAAGGAGTGAAATATTAATACCTTCAGAAGCCTCCAGAGAGTCGAGGTCTTACACAGGTCTCAAGTGTTAACAAAAGATGTTTGCTCTTCATTGCAGCAATGAGCAGCTAAATTACAGAAATAGCAGCCAACACGCTCTGGAGCTCACTTTATCAGAGCTAACAGAGCACTTCCACTTGAGTTTTTAAAGTGCTATTCCGAAATAGACTGGTTATGATGAATTAATTTGCTGTTTTGATTTTGCTGCCACTGGATAAAAAGTGTTCTCAGCAGCAATGATAGGAGAAGTAGGGCGCAAAGTTCCATCATCTGCCAGACCATGGCACCCAGTGTCAGCACTCAGTTCTGAGTGAATGGTTTTTCTAATGTACACAGTCAGATAGACAAAGTCAAACTATCATGAATATATTTTCAAAGCAAATTTTCTTTTCCAGTATGCAGCATTTTCCCAACAGTGAAATAAGCAGCCAATCTCAATCTGCTGCCAGTGCATCTGTGTTAGCTGCATCTATCTCATTGTCAGCAGACAGCAACGTTCTCATTACCATTTTATGAAGCCCAGTTGGCAAAGAGTGTTTGGCAGAGTGCTGTACGCCTCGAACTCTGTTGGAATGAATTAACTTAAAACAGGATTCAGACATTTGCCCTAGATATTTTTAGTATCTTCTCAGGCTGAGGCAGCAGGGACTGACATGTCCAGAGCTCAGAGAGTAAAGGCAAAATCTATGCTGGGACTTTTCCTGCAGTGCTGATAAGAGCTCCAGATCAAGACATCTTTACATCTTTTGACTTTTACTTTATTGCAGTTCTCTTCTCAGATACGTCAGTTTGAGGTGTAGTGGAGAATTGCTTGATCACTCAATAAACACAAAAAGAGAGCATTGTCAGGTTTTGAAACAATGTAATCAAATAATACAATCAACCTTTATGCATGTCACATCCCCTCTTGTCTCTCTACTGTCAAATAAAGGCGTCTATGCCAGAAAAAATGTTTTAAAAAAGAAGTAAAATGTATCATATTTCTGTGAGTGAGAGTGAGAGTGAGAGTGAGAGTGAGAGTGAGAGTGAGAGTGAGAGTGTATGTACCACCTATAATTACCTTTTCTCTTTCTGGTGAGTTGGCACTCAGCCAGTTCTTAAATACTCCTGTACATTACCAAAGAATAAATACAGTAAAAATCGGTGTATAAGACGCACCTTTTTTTTACATTTAAAAGTGGGGTGCATCTTATACACCGATGTGTCCTATTCACCAGTAAAATACAAAGAGAGGATGGATCTGGATATGATCATAGGTATGTAACAGGCGGACCACACCAAGAACAATAACTAAAACTTAGTGTGAGTGTCCACACTTATGAACTATAACGTCCTATAAACAGCAGTGTCAGGCACGTGCTCCAGCTGATGAAGGGTTTTTGGGACTTGAGTAAGCATACAGCTACACACTGTATCAAATATGTAAAGTTACTGTGTTCTTTTAAAAGGTTTATTGAAACTCATAGCCTAACCCGAACCCGGTCTGAGTTAATATAACGGTCCAGTTCAGTTAAACAAATCATTATCGGACCATTAACCATCAACCCGACACACTGTTTCATGTGTAATATGTGTGTTTTAATTGTGTTTCAAATAAAAGAAAAATGAAAAATGTTTGGAGTATAAACATATGTTTACAAATGAATAGCTACTGATGCATTCAAATAAACCAGTCTGTAATAGAAGAGTTTTTCCCAGCATGATACTCCCCAAAATAGACTGCATCTTATACACCGTTTTTTTCCTGTATATCTAAGCTGAAGGTCAGTGAAAAACCATTAGAAAAGAATAAGTATTTCTCCTTAAAAATGTATGCCAGAATGACAGCACACAGGTGTGGACCAAAGCAACATCAAATAACAAAGTAACATTTTATCACATTGAACTGCAGAACAAACAACACTATCCTCTAAAGGCTTGTCAGATCAACAGATTAAAGGGACATAGAAATCTACATAATTTGTCCAACCACTGGCTTAGACAACCCTGAACCACAGACCAATTCCCTTTGCATAAAAACAGCTGGAGACGCAATTTATCTCTTTTTTAAGTTATCTCTTCTGAAATTCTCTTCTGTAACCTCTTCTTTAGCTCGCTTCTTTAGCTTAGTCTTAGTTTCTTCTCCCTTAATTTCTCTTCATTTTTAACTCTTCCTAATTTTTATTCTTTAAGTAACTTCCTTTAGTTTTGTCAATTTGACGTGGCATAGTTCAAAACTCAGCCACAGACTTTTTATATAATCAGCAAGTTTTGTATCTTCAAGCCGAAGCTCAACCAAAGACATTTAATACTTTAGATTTTTGATAAGCTTAAGTTTCGTTAGACGCTTGGCCAGCTCCGACTTTTGAAGCTGTATTGATCAACGAATTAAATTATCAGTACGCTTTGAACTCCACCGAAAAGCACCAAAACCATCCCAGGTGCTCATCACCTAGACCCCGGAGAAAGAGAGAAAGACAGTCTTCAGAGACCAACCGGAACGAGCAGCCTGAGCTCAGGCCAGTTTGACCGGTTCCCTTCCGGCAGCCAGTTCGAGGAACAACGGAGTTTTAACGAGATCGCATCCCGCTGAAACTCCGCCAGAATTGATTCGGAGTGAATATCAAGACGGTCCCTGACGCCGAAGAATTCATAACTTTAGATATTTGACTGATTCAGAAATGTATTGATTTATTAAATATTATGATAAATATTTAATTGGCTAATCAAACAAATAACCAATTAGATATTTCCGGAAGGTGGTGCCCCTGATTAGATTACGAGGGCTAATTTTTGAATATCTTTAACGTCTTATTATAATCCATATTTTCGCTTCATCACCATGGCAAAAAAATACCTCAAAAGTTTCTATTGATTGCAGCAGAAAAAATCAAGTGTGCCACTGAAGCCTATTTTAAATTTTTTCCTTTGTTAAAATTGACTTACTAGAAGGAACAATACTTTTTTAATAAGGCAAGTGAGATGTACAAGTTCTTGGGTGCTGTGATGCTGAAGCCCATTATAATCTTGTTTAGTACTGGGTTGTAGCCGAAAGTCTTTATTATCATGTTGTTTACTTGGATGAATTACTCACACCACCAAGAAAACTCATGCCTGAGTGTACTTTATGAGAAACATGTCCTTGTTGCAGGGAAAGATAAGCCCACTGAACAGAGAGCGAAAGGAAAAAATGCTTAAAAAACTCACCATGTCAGCACTTTTGAGGGGCTGTTAACCTTATCTCTGTGGCCACGTATGTCGGAGGAGTGTTTGACATTCACTGAGCCAATTTTTTATGCGGACAGACAAGTTCTGAGTTGTGTGCAAACATGAGTAATAGAAAATAAGCTTTTTAGGAAACCATGCAGAGGCATCATTTTCAAATATCTCATTATTAAGTGTGAGGATGTAGAGCAGGAACGCCTCAGATTTTCCTTTATTCTCTTTTAGGTGAATCGCTGCTCACATTTTGTCAAAATGAGTTCTTTAAGTAATGTCTGGAAAAAGTGAGAAGCAATTATCAAGAGGATGCTGTACAGAACTCCCATATTCCCCATATACCCTCACACCATGTGACTCATTAAACAGTACTTGCACAATTAATGTCACAGAAGAGAGCAAATCCACAAGGGAGGACTGCAATCGTACTTAATCAGAAATCTGCCTTTGCTTTAATGTTTCCCTTAAGGCCACATTGTGAGTAAGAGCTAGAGGGGAGCAGGGAGTTAGCAGAAACAGCCTAATGTTCTTTTTTGTTTTTCATAATTTACTATTCATAGCTTTTCCTTCACTAACATTAAGTTAATTTTGGGGCAATTTTACCTTTGCAGCTCAAAGGTGGGCTGGAGTTGGAAGTCTCTTTATAACCTTGAATATCCTTTTAATGTTAGTGTATCAGATTCTTAGACCACTGTTGACCTGCCAGATGCCAGCTATTGATTGCAGGAGTAATGGATGCAATCCAATATTCAATATCCTCCTTCTTTCATGCCAAGCTGCCATGTTGACAGTAGACTATTTTGAGAGCAGTATGACTGAGTATTCATTATTCATGTGATAAAGAGCACTCACTGTATGTATGCATTTTGTGTACAGATTCTTCATGTTTGTAACTGTGCAGCATGTGTCGGATTTCATATCAGATGGCTCCAGAAACAATAATTGTTATTGTATAAGACATAGAAAATATATAAGACTTGAGCCCAACCTACTTCCTACTTTCTCTTGCTATTGTGCTGACTGTATGAGATTCTCCTGCAGTAAATTTTCAACTGAGCTCAGTAACCTTTCAAACCACCTCTGCAGATGTTGGTCACCTTATCCACCAGCGGACAATCTGCACAGGTGAAAAGAGCTGCAGAATGAGGTGATGACATGCCATCAACCCTGAGATGTCTTCGTGCCTTGAGAGAGAGAGACTTTGTTACACAAGATTACTCACAGTTACTGAGACAAGCGCTTCTCAGAGTGAGCCAGTTGACTCTCAGTGCTCTTAATGATGGAGCTGAGATAGGAAACACTCTCTGAGGAATATGGCTGCTTGTTACCTGCCACCGTGTCAGGGTTGGAAATGTTAGCGTGTTCCATCTAACCGTATCTGAAAGTGACGAGCAAATGTTGGCAGGAAAGAAATACACACACACAGTATGGTAGCATACAAAATAATGTGGCTATATAATGTGTACTTGCAAAGATATTGCAAGTAAATTCCAGCATCACCATTAAATTGGCCTGATGGTATGTCAGGGATTAACTGTCAGATTCATAGTTCAGCTAAGTGTCATTCCCAATTGTATTCTGATTGAAATGGCGCTCAGCCTCTTGTTGAGAGCACCCCAGAGTTTTACATTACAGTCCTAGTCTAATTGACAACGCCCTCGTGTCAGTGTGAGTGTAATGCTCATGCTGCATGGCAGCAACGAGTGAAATATAAAACACAGGGTTACAGGAGTGCAAAAATGAGTTTCTGTGGGTGGCTGGTGTAGGAGGCGCAGTACTGTATGTAGTATTAGTGTAGAAATCAAAAGACAGAGATAAAAGAAAAGAATAAACGGGTAGTAAAGTGGAGATCTGAAGCAGAATAATAAACATTTGAGAAAATCGTACAGCTGGGCATGCGAAGCAAGAAAAGAGGTTGCCATGTCATGTGAGAGAGATAGCAGAGTGTGAAAGAAGAACCTCTGTAAAAAAAATAAATAAATAAACAGGATGTGGAGTCCAATAGTGTGATAAAAAGAGACTGTACGACAGGATGGCTAGAGAAATCTTCACCATGTTAAATCTTAAATTCAACTGGGCTGGCTGTCAGCACACGGTTGCCATAACTTGAAGACAGGCGTGACCTGTGATTGGTCTCGGTGGGAGAGTGGAGCTGAGATTGAGGCTGTGGCTGTGGCCTGGGCTGTGAAACCCCTTAGCAAAAGACAGACACTTTGTTCAAGCAGAACTGGTCCTGTTAGAAACAGGGAATGATAGAGAGATAGAGCAGTAGAGTGACAGGAGGGATAAAATATTCATTTCAAACGCACCTCTCTCCACTGAGATAGAGAGCTTCATCTTTAAAAAGAGCTTTTCTCTTTCTCCCACTCGTCCCATCTTTTAATGTTCCTTAAAAAGTTTTCCATTAAGAGAACTTGTACTTTTAGTTGTCCAAGTCATCCATAATTTAGGTTTGTCCAGTGGAGCTGCTTGCTTTAGAGCATTTGTGTGCTCTCTGTGGTCTCTTTATGTGTGGGACAACCAGGAGTGGACCTGCTGAGTGCTGTTGATTTTTAGATTAGGTATTTTCCCAAGTGTTCTGTGGTTGAGTGTCTAATTAACTTAATTTGACCTTTGGGTATCAGAGTCAAACATCTGTGTTAAACAGAAGGGCAGATTATTGTAGATAGATTAAGATTTTTCTTGGAAAGCTATAAAATGGAAATCAAATAATGTTTTGTGGCATGTAAATCCTCAGATTGCAACAAGCTGAACAATCTAAAACAAATGTGTATGAGAATTTATGGTGGCTGCAAAAAAACTCAGAAGGCCCTCTCTAGAGCCTGTATTTGGTTTGTCGGTTCTGGGCTTCTGTAGAAACATGGCAGTGGATGAGGACCCACTCCCTATGTAGATATAAAGGGCTTATTCTAAGGTAACAAAAACATTCTTATTTTCAGGTGATTATATACTAATTAAAACATAATTATGAATATTGTAAGTCCATTCTGCTACATGCCACTAAATTCTACACACTGCACCTTTAATTAGGGATGAAAAATGTAGAATGAGACAGATGAATCCTCTACTTCTTCCACACTGGAGATACAAGTAAATCAATGTTTGCCCTTAGTGACAATGGGTCAATGCAGATTAACAGACCTGGATTCACAGCTGTGCTCACAACCATGATTTAACATGGGTGAAACACTGCCTGGCTTTGGTATGAAAGCCTGAACACAGTTTATTTTACCCAGAATGGATCAGACCTCCAAGCCATTAATTCGGCTCTGCCTTTAAAGTGGTTGATGCAATGTTGTTTTTAGCTATACTAGCGGTGTCGCTCTTGGGGTGGTAGTGTCAATCAGTCTACCCTTTTGGAGCAGAAAATACATTTCTGAACTATTGAGTGGATTGCCATGACATGTACAGAATTTCATGGTCCCCAAGGAATGAATCCTTTCTCATGTGCTCCCCTGACTTTTGCTCTCGTACAGTAAAGTCTGACTGAAATAAAATTGCATTTCTTTTGTCTGCTGCAGCATACATACTGTGTCTACTCTGTAAGTCACTTGTCCTGTGTTCTTGTCTTCTCCTTTGAAAAAAATCAGAAACGAAAAGGGAGAAAGTTTTAGTTTGTATTTTTAGGTTTAATTTGACTGAATACCATTAGTAATGGAGACCTTGTTTTGATACAATCAAATCTTTCATGAAGCAATCGTTTTAGTTACCAGAGCAGAGGGTCACACTGGGCTGATAGCATCCTGTTACACAACAGCCACAGCCTCTGAGCAACAACCCACATCAGCTTTCCTGAATTCTCCTTCTTATCTAACTTACAAACATCAACATACATCTTGTCCTTGTTGAACGGACCACCAAAAGTGCACTGATAACATCAGTTAGCAGGCTAGATACAGACATGACACGTAGCTACAGCGCAAGTTTGTTTATTTTGTCTCTCATTCACCAGCATTCTGGCACCCTACAGTACCAACTGCTGTCAATTAAACAGACATGTCGCTCCAGTCAGCTAAGACAAAAAAGCATTCTGATATTTCCTGATAAAGACCTTCTTTTTCTTTTTAATAGTACAAAACTATTACAATTTCATTTTACATAAATGTACGGAAGTACATTGTAAAAACATATTGAGATCCTTTTGACTATAAAAAGGAACTAATTTGAATACAACATTTTTGTTTTTAGTGAATACTTCAACAACTACTGGATGGATTTTCGTTGATTTGGTGATCCTTGGACTTTACATCCAGCACCATCATCAGGTCAAATTTTTAATTTGTCTAAAACCTTGGTTCATGGCAAAATATCTGCTAATTGGTGCTAATTAGCAAATGTCCACATGCTAACACACTAAACTAAGACAGTGAACATGGTCTAAGTTTGAATGAACATGGGGTTAAACCTGTGTTCACTGTCTCCTGTCACTGGACTTGTTTGTGAAAGGTTATGTACTGATAGTCATCAGCATGCACAGAAGCAAGATCCTGATGTCCTGCCCTTGGGTAAGGACCTGGACACTTCAGTGGATCCTTTAAAGAAAATTGATAGAAGACCTTAACCGTGGCATGTATTATTCATGTGCATTTACAATGAAGTAATGTAGAGCACTTTAAAACTAAATACAACCACAACTTGAGATCACGGATTTGAATAAAGAATATAATAATAGAGCAGAGTATGGGGGAAAAAAACCCAGTAATGTGGCTTAAAGGGCCGTCCACACTTAGACTATAAATGTATAGTTTTAAATGTCTTTCTTATTCGAGCCACCACAACTACAACCACAACTATAACGATAACGATAGAGGAGAAGAATATCATTGGAATCACTTTCAGAGCGATGTGATGAGCGATAAAAACCCTGACTGTCAATCAAAATCCTTATTTATTTGAATGCAGCTTTGCTCCTCTCTCACCATGGACTGACGCACTGTAAATTGGAGCAGGATGTCAGAGGTGATTTCTTTAGATAGGTCTTTATTATTACAAAGATGCTGGAACGTTGTTCTCTATTATAATGTAAAAAAAACACAGTTAACGGATCTTTGTAAGCGGATCTGTGCTCATACTGTGTGTCACTTCCACAGCGGTGCACTTTTACACACCGCACTTCAACATGTGCTGTGGGTCAGTTTGGTCTGTAAATACTGAAACATCACAGCATCTAGTGTCTGAAATACTTCTGAACACCACACTGAATCAGCGCCCACCTCTGAACTCTTCTGCTTTTTCTTTCTCCGTACAACATATTACAGCAGTAACAGCTCATCAATTAGCTGCAGACACAGCTGGAAATAGAAATAGAAAATAGAAAATACTTTATTGTCATGTCCTGCATGAAAATTGTATTTGGTCTCACTGGTAAGAATAGTATAATGCGCAGCTCGTGCTTGACACCGCTGTTTACAGGACGTCATCGTTCTCAGTGTGGACGGCCCTTAAGAGAGTACAAAATTGAATTATTTGCACTTGTGTAGCAACTTTAACATTTTAATGAAATCTTGATTCTTCTATAAACGTATTAGCAGAGGATTGAAAGACTGAAACTGCTTATGTAGACTTGGCCAGATCAAAGAATTTCAGCAGATACCTTAACAACACAGGGATTATCCATATCCGTTTGTGTGTGTGTGTGTGTGTGTGTGTGTGTGTGTGTGTGTGTGTGTGTGTGTGTGTGTGTGTGTGTGTGTGTGTGTGTGTGTGTGTGTGTGTGTGTGTGTGTGTGTGTGTGTGTTAATCTGTGACCTCATTTGTCTGTTAAACATACAACAAGAATTCAGCAGAGACAATCTCATTCCTCCTCATGGGGCACTGCTCAGTCAGACTTTTGATAGAGATGAATAGGAATCTATAAAACATCATCGAGATCGTCTTTATTGTCTTTTTTTGACAGACATATGGCTCCAGAATGGCTATGAAAATCGTATAGAGATGACTGCATCATGTCTAGAGGTAGAAATAAACAGAGTTCAACAAAAGGCAATCTGTCTGCAATGTGTCTCCAAAATGGACATGTGTTGTCTTTGGAGCATGAATGTGCTTCATAAATGCCATGACAATCTCACCATTTTTATATTACTTGTGTTAACACACTGTATAAAAAATCTGACCTGAAAGTAGTGAAAATATCGAGTGGTCAGCAAAAGAACATGAGGATTCATCCTCTGGAGACAGTGAATATTTATTAGAGTTCAATGACCATCTGTCTGGTAGTTGCTGAGTTGAAAAACAGAAAGCCCTGTTAACTGTTATGCAACATATTTGAACAGCCATATATTTTTCACCATGTTGTACAGAAATATGTTCCAGTCACATTCCTATTGAGATAATGAATTACCAAAAGCTACTTAGAGAGGTCTGTATGCTTTAAGAGAACACACAGTGTCTAAATGTTCACAGATTATTTGCCCACATTTCACATCCACTTTTGTTACCTAAACTTGTAGTTAATGATTTTTCAACCACTGAGATATCATCAATATCAATACATTTGCAGTCTGCACTCTGTATGCTGCTGGGTCCAGAAGGAAACCAGTGGCCTTCTCTTTCTGAAAGCAGCCATTAATCTCAGGAAGTTGTTATTCATGAAAAATGAATGCTTTTGTTTAATCTCACAATGACTCTTAACTCTGTGTATTGTGGCCTTAGAGAAAAGAAACTCTTCATTACCTGCAGTTACACCAAAATGCAACCAGGCATCAAACTAATGTATTTGGGTTTGAAATTCATTTTAGGAGTGACCTCAAGATTTTATTAGTACAATTTTTTTTTTAAACCAAAAAACCTTTTATTAAAAAATGACTTGTACAGCTTAATGTATATCTGGTTTTACTATGTCACGACTCTGGCTGTACCTCTGGTGTTCTCCCTTGTGTTTCCCGTGTTTCCTCTTTTCCTCGTGTTTTTGTCGTCTGTTTGTCTCCCCATGTGTTTGAGTGAGTTGATAGGTATGACACCTCCTTCCTCTCCTTCTGGCTTTTCCCTGATTACTCCTGATGCACAGCACCTGCTCTAATCAGCACACCTGCCACCTATCATCTCATCAGCCAAACGGTCTGCTTACTATCTGTTCGTTTAGTGTGTAGTGTGTAGGATGGAAGTATGTAGTATAGAAGTATGTAGTATGCGGTTTCGAACACAGCCTATGTCTTCCCCCTCACCAGCCACCCTTCACCAGATTGTTCAGTCAGTCACAGTGGTAGTTAAACTCTCTCAAACGTTAATTCTCAGGATTGTCATCACATGGTTACCTCTGCTAGCCCACCGATCAGCCAACTGCCCACCACCCGTCATGCTAACTCCCTCTGACCAGCGGCGGAATGAGACCTTGAAATTTTTTCACCGGCCCCAGCCCCGGCGTTATGTCCCAACTGGTTTCCAATTTAACTGGTTTCCTTACCAAACAGCTCCAGCTGTGTTGCGCTTCCGTCAGCAGATTCGTCACAAATATACACAGCATATTACTGGAGATTTTTAAGTCGCAGTTATGTAGTGCTCATTTTCAGAAAAATATTCGCTGCAGTAGATGTGAACTGCGACTTGAAAATCGCCAGAAATGTGTTGTCCACATTTGTGGATTGGACTTGACCCGATTTTGCAAACTGTTCATTCATTGGATGAGCCCTTTTTCCAAGCAGGCCATGCTCCATTCCACATTTTAAGCACAAACAAAGAAAATAATATATTGCAGTTATAATTTTTAAATATACAACCATGGAAGTTGTAGAATACTGAAATAGGAGTTGCAAAATTGGAAGTGATAAGAAAGAACCAGACCACAAGAATGACCATGACTGAGAAATGCACAGCAAGAAAGAGGTGTAAATACATCATGGATTAAACTAAACCGACATATAAATCGTGTTGTTTTCTCAGATCTTGTGGCATCGGTGTCACCTGCGTACATTGCATGACTGAATATTGACCGGCTCATGACAGTTGAGGGAGGGCCGCACACTCGCTTGCGTCGGCCGGTCTGCGGAGTATTCATGATGTCGCTGGCCTACCGGGAATTGTGCCGTCTCTCCCGATGGCCACCCCGCCTTTGCCTCTGACTCATCTGAGTATACTCTTGTTGGACCAACTCTGTCTGGTCCCCCTTCATTGCCATTTCCCTGCCTGCTCACCTACTTCATCCCCTGTGTGCCATAAATCCGTTCTTACCCTATTGAACTGCCTCCTGGTCTGCATTTGGGTCAACTCGCACCACAGATCATAACATACTAAGCTCCTCTGACTCTTCCCAATTGTAAACTGAAAAAATCTATCAAATTTACAGTTTGGGCCCTGACATTTTGAGGCTAAAATATGTAACACTTAGTTTATGTACTGCAAGACAGGTATTATTCTGAGGTAAATTCCTCACAAATGCTGGATTATTGTTCCTCAGGTCATACAGTCCATCATTCTGACTTAAACTGTAATAAAATGTGTGACAACCTATTTTGTCTGTGATTGAGGGTGATTTTGCACCTGTAGTATCTTTATCTTGATGGAAATACTCCAGCAACTGACATTTCACTGCAAAGTGTTATTGCTTAGGTGAACTAATATATAGAAGATATCTTCATGAATTGGAATAAGCTTGTCTGGCTGTTATATTCACAGCACTGGCAGTCTCAACATTTTGTGAGATAAATACATGTTGGAAGAAGGCAGTGTTTTTCTAAAGGTGTATTTCAGCATTTCTGTTTCCAGCAAATACACCCTTTCTCCCTGTTTAATAATTTCAAATACCACATAAGGTAGCACAAAGCTTCAGGTTACAGCTGCAGCTTGTGTATGTTCAGTTGTGTCAAACAGAATCCCTTCTTGCACATGAATATGCTAATAGGAGAGGCGAGAGATGCCACTGGCTGTTTCACAGTCTTGTAACACCTCAGCTTTTGAGTCAGTCAGCAGTTTGTCCGCTGCCAGCATTGACAGTGATTGGCTTTGAGGACAGGAGTGTCCTTAATGCATTTCAGCGGATTGGGGACTGATAAACTCTTTCTCTCTATCTCAGCATAATGAAGCATGAGAGCTTCAAAAGTCACCGGAAAACAGACTGTCAATTGAAGGAAATGCTAACGTTATTCTGTCATTTTGGCTCAATCTGAGATGTTAAACACCTGTTTTTACACATTGCTTCACATTTACAGCTATATTCCACTTTTTTAAAATCCTTGAAGCCAAGAGTCCTGAAACAACCCAAATGCCCAGGAATCTTGTTCCTACACTCATCAGAATCAGAAACCAGTTTCATGCCAGTTTGCTTTGGTCTGATGATGCATAACGATAAACATAATGCAAAGACAAAAATAGGCAAGTAAAGTAAAATACGCAAAACCTACGTGACAGATTAACAACAGAAGATATGAAAAATGGCCCATCTAGTCCTTAATGGACCCATATTCACTTACAAATAGGAGGTCTTGATCCATGAGCACCACCTCTCCTTTTCACTTTATTTTCCGAAGCAGTATTCAGTTTCTCCTCTGCTGTGTGAGTGGAGTTGGATTGCCCATGCGTAAAACATTTAAGTTGTTTGCAGCCATGGTCCAGATGCCTGGGTTAAAAGGATTTGGGGCAAATGAGGGGGAAAATGCTCACTGGGTGGTTTTGTGAAAACAGTCAAGTCTGTTTTTCAATGTGTTTACTTTTTCTTTGTCTTTCCATGGAAAACTAAAGCATTTACCCTGACTTCACCGCAATTAATGACAGCTTAGTGTGTGTGTGTGTGTTTATGTACATTTGTGTCTGTATGAGTGATTATATCACTAAACATGGCAAGTACTCTTGCCAGTGAAAATGTTAGAATCCATTCATTCCTACACTGATATGTGTTGCCATAGAAACAAACATGAATTCCCATATGGAGGGTGGTGGATGATGAAGGGTGCATACATCAGTGCATAAGGAATGCATTTGGCTCCGAACAAAGCATTTAATCAAGAGCTTTGGCATGGCTGTCACACGCTTTGCGATGGCCACTGGGTCAAGAAGTAATCAGAGAGAATTTCTTATAAACATGCAAAGCCATGAAGCAATCTGCATATGAAAATGGCACATACTATAGAAAGGACAACACATACTGTATGTATACTGTAACCTCGGAGTGAGGAGCATATCAGTATACATGCTTCTAAATATTAGGGAATATATAGGGAAGTCATTTCTAACAATCCTGCCAATGATAATGTCCCAATTTGTGAATAATTTGCCTGAATCAACATAAATCAAGAGTCAAGAGTCAATCAGAAAAATGGATGGATGGAAGGAAGGAAGGAAGGAAGGAAGGAAGGAAGGAAGGAAGGAAGGAAGGAAGGAAGGAAGGAAGGAAGGAAGGAAGGAAGGAAGGAAGGAAGGTTAAGTGAAGGAAGGGCGGGTGGGTGGGTTAAGGAAGAAAGGAAGGAAAGATGGACGGATGGTTTGATGCATGGAAAACAGGAGGATAGGAGGATGGATGGATGGATGGATGGATAGATAGGTGGGTGGGTGGAGGAGGGAAGGAAGGAAGAAAGGAAGGAATGATGGAAGGAAGAAAGGAAGGAATGGTGGATGAATGAATGGATGATTGAAATACAGGAGGATGGATTGATGGATACATGGAAAACAGAAGGATGGATGGATGGATGGATGGATGGATGGATGGATGGATGGATGGATGGATAAGAGATGACCAACTAAACACTGGTTTACATCCTAATCTCCATTATGCACCCTGCTCTCTTACATTAAGCCTCAATCATTTCCAATCTCTTCGTTAAACTGGACCGTGATTAAAAAGCTTGTGAAAACCTCCTTACAGCACGTCAATCAAACCGAAACCTGGTGAAGTCTAATCCAGTTTAAAGACTCAGGGCACAGTTCCCTACACTGATGACTGTCTTGATAATTTAATCATGGCAATTGAATTGACAGATTTAAAGTGGCCTATACTCATTCTCTTCTGAATGTTAATAATGCATCCTCACATTTCACTGTAGTTTTAGCCCTTTCCTCGCTGGCAGAAGCACTCACATTGCAGAACTCTTTATCTCCCGGTGCTTTCAAGTATCCGTACACAAGCAAGAATAATGCATTTCACATTGCTGTAATTATTTCCTCCCCCAGCTCCAATATGTACAGTTGCTTTCTCATTTGTGTAAAAAAAACCGCACCACACTCCTAGTGGTGCTTTATAATCTTGGATTCAACAAAAATTTCCATCAGTTGGAATATTGCTCTTGAATTGAAATGGCAAGTGGCCATAGAGTGCAGGGATTTATCTCATTAATAAATTATAGCAGCTCAGGCCTCAGATGGCTTGAAAGGAACTGAGGGTGGCAAGAAGCAGAAGACCCTTTAAAATATATTTTCTTTTTCAGGGAGTCTAAAGAGGGTGAACATGATGTAAAAAGTGGTTGGTACAGATAGCATTTTCTTTTTCCTGAGGCTGCCCAATTTTAATTAGGAGGCCTAAGAGGGTGTCTGAAGTACCTAAATGTGTCTTCCAAGTTGAGGTAAAAAAAAAAAGTGGACATTTTTATTTAGTGTGACCAACAATCTGACCATGCAGCTATTTCTTATTTTCTCCAGTTTTATCTGAGTAATTGAAAGAGCAACAACAACAGAGACACATTTGTTTTTGATTAAACAAAATGTTTTGTTCAAAGAGATTTTTTATTGCTGGAGGCAGTAAAGGTAAGAAAATGCTGTTTTTTCCCAACTGTTTACACCATGTGCTGGATATTTCAAAAGCTTCAGGGGACCCAAATGAATTCCTCTTGCATATCTACCACTCCACATTTTAGTTTTTTTGGTTGTTGTTTTTTTTGAGGGAGGGGAGTGGGGGGTTGCAACTGAGAGGTGGTGAACAGGAAAAATACTGCAGCAAGTCATGCAGGTCTGGCATGCAATGTGAATGCAGCAAACATCCAGTGAAGCAAAAGTATTCTGCCTCATTTATTCTGTGGGAGGGGCAGATGTTGGCTCAAAGGGTTGGTCTTCTATACTACAACAAAAAATGTTAGCGGTGATGGGCTTATGATAGGTGGGTTAGAGGAGACTGAGCAATAAACCTTACCGTGATAGATAAAAAAAATAGATAACCCACATGTCTCATCTGTGCACACACACATACAGAGTTGTGGTAGAATCACAACTATAAAACGTGTTTACATGTATTTCTGGACTGCATGTGGTATGGAGAGGGGAAAGGGGGAACTGATGTGAGATATGGATGCACAAACCCAAGAATAAGCCTGTAGTTCCTACAAGCAGTGTAGGTAGTTGTAGTTGACACAATAAGTATTCAGCAGTGGAATTTTACCATTAGGAGGTCATGGGGTCACTAAAATCAATGGACTAACTAGTTAGGAGACACACACAAAAATTGGAACCTTGTGTGAAAGGCTAAACAAAAGGTCAGTTTTTTTCCACATGTGTGAATCTGCACAACATATGCCAAGTATGGGAAGTGGTTGTTCTGGAGAAATGATTAACCGCAAACACATTGTCTTATTACGAGTTAATGAAACAATGAACTGACAATTAAAGGAATGCAACAATGAGTTCAAAATCAAAAGTCAGGTTATCAAAATCTACTATATCATGCATGGCATAGATTGTTGACAGGTAGACAAACATTGAGGCACACATGTTAGAGTAATCAGAATAAATTAGGAGAAGAAATGCCTCCTACCATCTAATCAGCAGCATCTAGAATTTGTTTGTGTGTGATGCATTATTCCCCAAAGTCTGTCACAGTCTGATTAGCGCATCCGAGTTGTTGTGCATGAAAGACCAACACCAATCCACAGTCCCTACCCAATTTCATTCTGTGGTATAATGATGGGAATAAGCAGCCAGAATTCACAGTCTGCACAGTCTTCAGTGTGCAGAGTGTGCACACTGAATTTTGAGGCTTCTCTGTGTATCTAGCTGTAGAATTAGACTTGATTATTAATTCTTTCCTTTACAACTCCTGCTCCTGACAGCCAACATCAAAGAAGCTGCGACTGGAGCACAACGTCCTCTCCCACAGCGAACCAAAACTACACGTTTGACCCAGTTCTCTTTTACTCGCCAGGATCCTCTTTTCCAAAGGGCCTTTTCAAAGGAACATCATAGCAAACTCTGCCGACAACAGCTGTGACTTAAAAGATGCATTCTGAAGCAATAAATGTAGAAGAGGCCAAATCAAGTCTTTTGACTGTGGATTGACCACACCTCTTAAACCTATTACATTCCGAATTTTGTCATTAACCCACACAGTTTTTCCACCTCTCCCTTCATTTCCTTTTATCTCCTCTCTCATCTATCTAGATGCGGTGCAAAGCCACTCTTCTACTCTTCTATCTAATTATATCCTCTCTCCCTTTCGCTGATTCTCCACTAGTTTCCTCTGTGCTTTTATATGCTGAGCTGAGAGAGAGTTCGGTGCTGTTGAGGCAAACTAGAACAAGAGCCTGATTTCAAAGGGAAGTGCTGACTTGTGATTTAAAAATCATAATTATTCAGGTTTGGCTTTATTCCTCTCACTTCCTCTGAATACGGATTGATCTAATTGTATATCCTGAGACTTGTTTATGCAGTAATAAGCACATATGCAGAACATACCACTACATTTTGCATTCCTCTAATTATAACCTCTGTAAACAAATCAGGTATTTGCAATCAACTGCTGATATAATATAGAGCATCAATATTTCATGCAAAATCATGGGAGGGCTTTTACTGTACATGCTGCTGTCAAAGTGCTTCCAATTATTATTATGCAGCAGTAATAGAAGCGCATGTTGAGACACATTATATATTCCCTCTAATTATCCAGAGGCCTTTCCATATGTGTGCTACCACAGGGAGTAATTGAGATGAATCCTAAAGCTTTTCCACATTGTTAGAATCGGTTATACTTAGCTCATGGTGGCCAATTTAACTAATATCAAAAATAGCACCAAGCAGCACAACACTAAGTAAAGCCTACTCACCCACTTTTAGGAAAGCAGGATGTGGGCTCAACACATACTTATTCTTTTTTACACATTCGTCTACAAATAGCTTTGTAGGTGGGACTAATAATGTTGTGTAGGCTGCTGAAGAGCATTTTTACTGGAACTGTGGGGGCAGCTGCAATATGTTTACCCAAATCAATTGCTCATCAGTGAGCAGGGCAGGAAGTGATGTCTGAAAATGAAAGATGTCAATGTGCAATGTGTGAATGACATATGCAACCTTGATATTTAAAACACGTGAGAAGCACTGTTTTGCTTTTTTTTCCCGTGTGTAGAGGGATGCAGTGAAGAGCTCCAGGGAATACAGCAGAATGTTTGAGAGGCTCAGTATTTTCTGCAAAGTAATCTTATTTGGGGCTGGTGTTGGATGACGTGGAAGCCCTCCCCATTGAGCTGCATTAGGGAACTTGTGGTTTGGATTAGCTTTTCTATTTGAGTGGACCTCCTCCTCACTCACATACAAAACAAACAGAGGCAAAAACACACTGGGCAATCCCCAGTATGCCCCAACTATAGGAACCATCAAAAGGAGAAAAAAAATCCCCTAGAAGCAGCATGCACATCTTATCTGTAAGGTAAATATGAAGCTCAGTTAAGATGATATGTTGTAAAACTATGCCTTGTCCTGATAGTGAGCTTTAGAGGTTCTTGTAGGCAAAACAAGGCAAACTGTTAAGATTATGTTAAGTTAAGATAGCTAACCGCAGGCTATGCCTATGTTATATTAAACTATAAAAACATTAACTTGATAAGAAGATACTGCTAAATGATTAAGTTTGAATCATGTCATAGTTTGTGTAGTTTTGTGTCATTTGTGTACAACAAAACAAATGTGAAATTAATAATTGGTGAGCTTTAGAGTGCTGTTAGTTGGACTTTTGAACTTGACTGAACAGGCTATTTGACCCTGCCTTTAGTATTTATGATAAGCTGAGCTAATCACTTCCTGGCTCCAGCTCTATACTTAATACACAAACTTGGTGAGTGAGTAGGCGAAAAAGCCCATATTCTAAATTGTCACAGTACTCTTTTAGGCTTAATGTCATTAATTTGGGTTGTGGTCAGCACTGATCATGTCGTCATTACTCTGAGGGTTTGGGGTTTTTTATGAGGAAGACCAATGTCCTACACCTACCCACAATTTATACATGATGGCTTTAACGGTATACTATGCATTATATTTTCCTTAAAAAACAAAACCAAAAATGACAGGGCTGTGTGGAGGTGTGGGCATGTTTATTTGTGTTTAAGAACGTAACTGACATGAAACACTCAGAAAATGTGTATTAGTCAGATTCATGACTCACTTCTCGCCAGCGCAGCTCACTCTTTTCATTCACCACTGCTCTGTCACTTGTTGATCAGGGAAGGAGGGGCTAAATTTGAAAGCTGTGTGTTTACAAACACCAATAGATAAATCCTGCATATTATATCTTTAAGAGTGATATAGATATTTGTAATTAACATAAACAGTAATTTGTCTGTTTCTCGCAAAAATAAACCTAAATTTAAATGAAATTAGGGTATTTTTGACCAACATTTTAAAATAACAAATTATTTACAGGACTTAAATCACCATGTAGGGAGACATTATTTACAAAAAATATAACTGAACTGTTAAATTAATATGAATGTAAAAAAAAATTAAATACCTTTAAAAACCTTTTTCAGACTTTTGATGTAGAATTTTATTTTTTACCATGTGAGTTTGGATTCTGTCAGTATCCTTGCATGTTCATTGACACCTGCTGGACATTTTGTGTGTTGCAACCATGTGCTTTTGTTTATTTTGGGTAATGACTCCGCCCTCACCTGTCATGCTTCCATGTGGTCATTGTCGGCCATTTTGTGCTCACCTGTTCTCTGTTAAGTCCTAATGATTAGGCCTACTTATTCTGTGCTCTGTCAGCCCCAGTTTGTCAGATTGTCCCAGTCTTTTGTTCTGGGCATATCAAACCGTTGTTACCTGCTTTGCCTGTCTGCCAACCTGCTTGTTTGAACTCTGCCTGTGAACCCGGTTTTTGGATTTTGCCTGCCGATTTGGATTACCTGCCTGTTTGGACTGCTTATTGGGACCTGACCCTTGCCTGCCTCTAGACCACTCTTTGGACTGCCCTCTGGTTTGTCAGCTCTTCTCCTGTTTCAGTTTTGTGGCCAAGGGCCTGCATTTTTGTTGCGTTTTTTTCACCGTTTGACGGGACGTTCTTTGTTGGAGTCGTTTTTTTGACTTTTTCTGTTCAATTAAACTCTTGAATTTGAACTTTTTGCATTTGGGTCCGAACTTTCTACAAAACCTGACATGATTCATGAGAGTACTGTATGTTATTTGTCAAAACCTCATCAGCAGGCTAAATGGGAAATATCCCAGTTTTGATCAAGATGGCTTTACATGGGATATCAGACAGTAGGGATGTCCCGATCCGATATTTGGATCGGATCGGCCGCTGATATTAGCAAAAATATTAGCGATCCAGTTTGTTTTCAAAACTCCGGTCCGTGTTTTCCAGTGCACCAATGTAGGTAATCCATTCCAGCTTTCCCCCCAAATCCGGTCCGCGTTTTTCAGCACACCTAGCGACCTGTCCAGCATCCCACTATTTATTTTCTACTCAGCTTTTTTGTGTGTTTTGCTTTTTTAATACAGTTTACAATATTGTTTGCACTGATGGCTTTTTAAGCCTTGGTTTACACTCTTGTTGTTCAAGAGCAGAGCACTGATGCCAATTCAGTTTGTGTGGTTAATTGACTATTTATTATTTTGTGTTTATTTAACCCTGTTAAGAATAAACAGGTCAGCTTCTCATTACCAACCATTGTGGATTATTCAAACTAACCTAATTAAGTTGGCTAGTTGTTCTTAAGAGTAAAACCCTTTACATGAGTATAACAACATAAGTAAATATCTTTAATCTTTAATACATGCTTGGATCAGCCGGTATCGGTATCGGCCTATGCTAAAAGCTACAATATCGGATCGGAAGTGCAAAAAGCTGGATCGGGACATCCCTATCAGACAGTCAGGTGTTGGGTAGCTAATGACGTTTTTAATTTTCACCCTGTCAGCTCAAGCTTCAAGTGGGTGTGGTGGTTAATTTCCTGGGCACACTATGGGTCAGGATCAGGCAAGATGATGTGGAGCAGCCAGCTGGCAGTACTGAGTTGGGCTCTTGTGCCAAACAGTAAACTGAAAATCGAAATACACTGAAGTACTTTCCATGTACATGATTGTGATACACCATATATGAGTTACTACAAGGTCACCAACCAGTTTGAGTGTATTTTCATGAAATTGGATACACAAACACAAGGCAACAATTTCTGCCTGCTGGAAATATTCACTCTCTTTTGTGTGCAGCTGTTCATTATGACCTCTGACAATGACATCAACATTAATTTTATGACAATGTAATCCATTGTGTAGTGGAAACAAGCTGGGTCAATGGCTGTGTTTGTGTGAAAGCAGAGAGCTTTTATGAAGAAATGAGTATGCTTGAGTAAATGTGCTTTTCCGTTCTTTTTTTCTCTGTTATGGACAATTTCCATGTAAATTACAGGAGGCCACATCCATTCCCAGCAGCTGTAATTGTTTATAGGCTGTTTGAGGGCTTGTTCGATTACCCAAGGGAAACATGTGAGTGCTTTAGTGCTCTCATATTGCCTTCTATTTGAGATTTTCTGATCGGCATAGCCAAGGCTACCAATTCCTCGACAGCCCCAGTCTCATTTGAAATGGCTAAACTTTTTCTTGAAGGAAGTTCTGGCTAATAGGATAAGGTCTCAAGTCTTTGTCAGCTTTAATAATGCTAAAACTGACAATGTATTATGTCAAAACAAAACAATGGGCTGTACAAGCTTTGCCATCGCCCACTAGCAGGGCTTTCTGTCAGTTTCCTTTTCACCAATCCAAAGACAGAGCTGTTTTTTTGAGTCCATGGTTAAAATGTGGACATTTGTAGCTGCTAAGATATTATTGATTAAGTTTAAAATTTCTCAATTGTAAAATCCATGTCATAAAACTGAAGCACACTGCACTTCACTGGTCGCACATTCCCAAATGGCAAAATCTGACAAATGTTTACTGAAGCATCTCTTCATTTCCAGACTCTGTGGACATGGAAGTAAGTTGAACTGAATTGTCTGTCACAGAAGAACTTCAGGGTTGTTGAAATTCATCCCAGATGGCCTTGACAGTAAGAAAAGTCAAGCTTTTTTAGGAAATCTGTGTAATATGCAAGGAATATTTTATGTTTTATGGTTGTTGTGATGTCTTCAGAGAAAACATGTGAACAAGCACAAACAGCATTACAAGGTCTTCACTTACCATGTTGAGCATGACTGTGTTCCCTGCTCTGAGTCTCTAAGCTGTGCAATGGAGACCCACAATGAGAAAACAGCATAAAATTATGTTGTAAGCATCTTTCTGGAGCTCTTGCTACTCTCGACTGAGGCTTGATATGCTTAAATAGCAGGGTTTTTTTCAGTGAAACTGATAGTTGAAAAAGTGTGACCCATTACTTTGTATTAAGTGAAGAAAATGCTTCCTTGGCAGTGAGGCTGAATTCATAAAACAATGACTTCATTCTCTTGATTGTCAGCCATTTTGCCTTAAGTGTGTTAGGTCTGTAATGATTGATTTTTCATGCATTGCCACCATCCTCATGCTCATTAAAATTGTCGCAAGTGGGTCGGGTGCCAGTCACCGCAAGAAGACCATATGGCTGCTTCCTATCACTGTGCGTGTTGGCTGACCTCCTCAAGCTGACGATTTTGACCATGATGCTGATAGAAACTGTCTGCAACGGAGATCCTGCTGACTGTTGGCTGTTCTGCCAAAACACACTGCCTCACCACAGTATTACCCTGCCTTGCCTTTTGTTGTTGTTTAACTCTGAATCACAAGCTGAAAACCAGGCCTTCCACGCTGCCCTTCCATGTTACATAAGTTACAGTGAGTGAGTGTAGTGCACCATATGGGACTTTCTAACCTTCAGTCTACACAATCATTCCTGCATGGATGTGAAAAAAAGCGATCCTGCCATGGTCAGAGCTCGCACAGCTGCTTGCTATTGACCTTTGAACCACAGTGAGGGAGCATAAGATGCCAGTGCTGTAGTTCATGTTTGCATTGCTTTTTAGCTCAATGTTCACATTGCATTTATCAGAAAGGGACAGAACAGGTTGTTCAGTCACTGGGATGCTGCTCCTGAATGGTCAAAAGAAGGAAAATTCCTTTTCACAAACCCAACACTGAAGATGATTTTAAAAAAGGTTGATCAATAGGACTAAAGCAGTCATAATATTTTGTTATAGATTTCACATTAGTTTGGAGGATAGGGCTGGCCTCAGGCACATAAAGGGGTTATTTGAAGTCTGAGGCACAGGGATATATTTAGAATGGCCTGGATATCTATTTGTATTACATATGTATGCTTATCTGAGGTGTTGAATTAAATGAGGTGTATTAAATGAGGTCTGTGTGTAAACATTTAAAGTCAGCAGAGAGGACATAAGAGGCACTTGATATTATGTGCTTCCATAACTGTAACACTGTTTACTCAATGCTCTATCACTTATGGAATTGCATATGGCAATGGTAAAATGATAACTGACATTTTCAATAACTTTATCTGTTCTTCTTGTGTCAGCAATAGCAGTTCATTGCCTCACCTCTTATCAGAACAATGGGCGACCGAGCAAGGTCTATTCGAGTTTGAAAGGGCGTGGGAGGAAGGCGTGCATGGCCTAATATAGAAAGTAAGTGTGAGTCTAAATTACATATGCCTGACTACCTGATTTCCTCGGGACGGTCCCGTAGAAGGCTAAGGTTTCTGCATAGAAAATTAAGCAGTCGCACCCATCGAAGATAATACATTGACTTCAGATGACATATTTCACTGAAACAAAGACAGCATTTCTGAATGGAACAAAAAAAGCGAGCGAATCAGTGCTATTTTCGGCAAAGCATTATTTCTCCTTCTGAAAGCACATCGAGGGAGGGAGAGAGGGGGAGCAACCGCCTGCGCAGGAGCTGCAACTGTGCCTGCTTTCATCCTCAAGATAGGTTCTAATTAGCTTGGCTAAAACCTGCTTTGATAAAATGGAAACCTAGACCGATAAACGTGAAGCGCCCTCTTGCATAAATCTGAGCGCATGGAGACTATGCTCCTCACTCCAGGAGCAGGTGTATCCAGTCAAGTGGAGGCGCAGCGCACAAAGCGGGAGCGACGCACAACAGACGCTGGACCACAATACCTGCTCCGAAGGAAATAACCCTCATCCTTAGCTATGGTGCTGGTTCCCTTAAAAATAACTGGATTTTTCTTGCAACTTGTGGGCGCAGTGAAACTAATGGACGCACAGCGCATTTGGGCAATATTGTAGTGACAAAAAGACCAAGATCTGCTCTGCCTGCTTCTCAAAGGGCTGCTTTAGTGAAATCAATCTCATTCTTATCTGGGACATAAACATCTGCAAGGATGCCTGAAGCGCTTCTAACAGCGAAGTGGATTTATATAGGAATGGAGGTGGTGATTGCAGTCGCCTCTGTAATCGGAAATGTGATGGTGGTTTGGGCGGTGAAAATTAATAAATCGCTGCGAGATACCACGTTTTGTTTCATTGTCTCCCTGGCTCTGGCGGATATTGCAGTTGGAGCCCTTGTTATCCCTTTGGCCATTACTATCAGCATTGGACTTAAAACTCACTTTTACAGCTGCTTGCTCGTGGCTTGCACGGTGCTGGTGCTGACGCAAAGTTCAATCCTGGCCCTTCTGGCCATCGCAATTGACCGCTATCTCAGGGTCAAGATTCCGACCAGGTAATGTGGTTTTCACAATCCACACATGAAAATAATGACAGGTGTATATTCAGTTATTCTCAATACCTGTGCCACATGGAAAGGTGATGATGACTGTGCCACATGGATGGTGATGATGTATGATTTATTTCCTATGAAAGCCTCCTCACACACACAGAAGAGAACAGAACAGATGTCATCGCAGCCCCAGTACTGTGTTCCTGGGCATTGATTTCCTCTTGGGTCTTGTTTCACTTCGTAGGATGTCTAGATCTTGCCAGTGCGTTTATGTGCATATAGATCTGATTTTCTCGCCACTACTGACATGAAAGCTAACCAGAGCATGGCTGATCCACCAACAACTTTAATTAGTCTCTATGTCCTCAGGATGTCTAACATGTGAGGAAATGTGGTTCAGTCACAGACTTTTTGGATGATGTTGTTTACAAGAAAATCTCTTTGTCATTGTTTCTGGAGGGCACAAACTAGGTCAGGTTTGCTGTCAGTAATGTTCAAACTCCCTCTATTTAATGTATGGAACCAATTGTGGCTTATCATTGCCAGGGTAATACAAAAGACTGAGCAGTTGCGCCAAAAGGCTGAAAAGACAAGTTTAGTAGAAGAGGGGAATTTATTGTCTGTGATTGCCTTATACTTTAATCTCCTGTCTAAAACTTCCTGCAGATGGTCTTGCATTTTAGCTTTGTTCAGTCTTATTTTATATTAAGCTGCCAAACTTAATAACTGCAAATGCCACCACAACAACTTCTATATCATTATGTCAGTAAGCAACCCAGTCATGACTTTATGTTTCCTCCAAAATGTACTATCAGTTATATATGAGTGGTATATATTTGTGTATTCTAGGAGACAGGTTTACATTTGAAAATCAGAAATTCACCCATTAGGGAGTTGCTACTGCCACTCCCATCCCACACATTGTATTTGTTATCAAGGCAAGAACAGATCAAATCAAAAATATTGCATCATTCAATATTTGTTATTTCTTCATCATATGATGAACCTAATGTGTTTTTTGTGGACAATAATGCCACAAAGTGGGGATGTCTCGTTTTTCCCACACTCCCTGTTGTTACATCAGTATCTCTGATCTCTTCCGAGCAGACGTGCTCCGGCTGCAGTTCAGACGCAAACCTACCTTAACACACACATGCCTACTCAATAATAAAAACTAACATGGCACCTGGAAAGCTGGGCTAAATTGCAGCGTTTTGTTTTGCTTTAGGCTACACTCCAGCAAAGGTCAAGTTATTGTAATGCCAACATTTCCCTTACAATTACACAGTCAGACATAGTAGATATCAAGCATTAATAATACAAAGGGATCAATTGTTGTGCTTCACATTTTCCAACTGGAGCAGGATCAGATAACTATTGTTTATCCCTGCCTTTAGGCCGAATCTCTCAAGTATTTTATTTGTCACAGGACAGCAGCCCAGCAGTGATGAGATCTTAAAACCTCTATTTCTTTCCATTTTTCTTCCACCTCCTGCTTCTGATCCATAAAACACTATAAACAGTGAAAAGACAAACCAGTAAAACTTGTCGTAACATGCCAAGTACTGCAGCTTGTGTCCACTATACTGCTATTATGAATTAGTGGGTAATTTTGAGCCATTTGTAAAAGCTATTTTTCAGTTTTCCATTAACTGAAGAAGCATGAAAAGCAGCTGTACTGTAAAGGGTTTTTAGAGACTGTCTTGTTGAAGTAGAAATATGTATGTGCTGTAAGTAGAGATGCGTAAATTGTCCAGGGTTCTTTTGGTTTAAATGGCAACTCTTTTTGTGAATCACACCTTTTGTCACCCCAAGGACACATGCCAAAATGAAAAATGAAGCAAGACAGAAAGCATGTAAGCCCTGGCAGCAGCTTGAGCAAAAGTGCTGACATGATACTGTTGTTTTCCCTTGCAGGTACAAGCGGGTGGTGACCCCTCGGCGAGCAGGGATAGCAGTGGTGATATGCTGGATGGTAGCTTTCATTGTGGGGCTCACACCCATGTTAGGCTGGAACAACCTGAGGCGCCAGCAGGACGGCTTAAACAGCTCTGACCTCATTATCACCTGCACGTTTGAAAATGTCATCAGCATGGACTACATGGTCTATTTCAACTTTTTTGGCTGGGTGCTGCCGCCACTGTTGCTCATGCTGGTGATCTACACAGAGATTTTCTACATGATCCACAAACACCTTAACAGTAAAAAATTCACCACCAGTCACACAGACCCCAACAAGTACTATGACAAGGAGCTGAATCTTGCTAAATCTCTTGCTTTGGTCCTTTTTCTCTTTGCCATCAGCTGGCTCCCCCTTCACATCATTAACTGCATCACACTGTTCTGCCCAAAGTGCGAGAAGCCCATAGTCCTCCTCTACATCGCCATCCTGCTCACCCACGGTAACTCTGCTGTCAACCCAATTATCTACGCTTTCCGCATTAAGAAGTTCCGCACGGCTTTCCAGAAAATCTTTCAGCAATACTTCTGCTGCAAGGACACACCAGCTCTGGAGATTCAGCCCAGCGACAGGAAAGAGATGCCGAACCCACAGCCACAGCAGGAGATGCCACCACAGCCCCCTCAGAAGGAAACCTTAAAGTCTGACCCTCGACAACAGGAACCACCTCCACCTGAGCAGCAGCAGGACCCGAGGACCGAACCACCCCAACAACCTAAAGAACATCCACCCTTACTGGAGCAGAATACAGTTTAAGCTGAAGAATAGAGCTGATAGGTGGCTGGCAAAGTGATGATCAGTGCACAAGCATTGGTTCTCTCCTCATTTTGAATGTATTCTAATGAGGAGGTACGAGTTGCTACAGAAAGCTTGGATGCTGTAGTGACTGAGATGATTCGGATCACACATTTTAAACACTGGAAGATCATTTATCTTTACTCAGGAGGAGTGGATATACTGAAAATTTTGACTCAAGAGGGAAAAAGCAGGCAAAAAGGGTATCAATTAACTTGCAATAATGGAAGTATTTTGACAATGCCTTTGTGTCTATCTTAGTAACAGACTGAAAACATTAAGCTTTTACTGTTTAGTTCATTATGGTGAAACAGTGAGTGTGAACATTACAAAATGTGCAATATAAGTTATTGTGGTTAGTCAGTATCAGATTATCAAACGTTATAACCAGAATCACATGACTTTGAGTGAAGGTTTATACCTTCAATAGAGCAGGTCCATCTTACTACTGTAATACTGTGTTTATATTTAAACTGAGAGTGGCTGAAGAATATGAATGTAATAATAATGTAAATAAGAGACTAAAGCAGCACAGCTGTGAACCCTCATCTCTTCTTCAGGGTCTTAGTCACACAACAGTGGTGTAGCAAGTGGCACAATGGGAGAAAAAATTGCTGGGAGGAGGTGTGTATGTGCTGATAGAAGGGATTTGTAATCCCTTAACTCTTCTCCACTGGAGTCCATGAGTGGTCTAGCAGCACGGATCAACTACAGAGGATATGAACAGGCAATGAAACAAGCAGCTGGAGGGAGCAGGAGATTCTAACCTTTTAGAAGCAGCATGCATGGGGCTTGTAGCTCCAGGGCGACAGCTACTCATGGGAGAGAAAGACAAGATGCACTTAAAGCTTCTGTTTATCCAGTCTCCATGCCAGCTGGTGGTGAGAGTGGGCTTCTTTCCCTACCTGGACGCATAATAACCTTATCACAACTGAACACCAGAGACAGTGGCTCCCATGGCCTTATTCTGTATTTTAATTAGTGTGGACTGAACTAATTTAAAACATAACCTGAAGATTGTGAGTATCTTTATTACACTGTAAGCTCAACATTTTTGCATATTGCCAAAATTAAACCACTTCAATGCCACTGATATAAAAACACTGTATCAGAATGTAAAGTCATTCTGTTTTGTGTCTTGTAAAGACTCAGACCTCTGACTTAAGAGCTCTGATTTAATATTCTCCTAAGTGGGTGACAATCTCTTGTGTAAGATGAAGACATTTTATATTGCTGTATTGAGAAACATGACTCTGGCAGGAACAGGCAGTGAATGCATTGATAGCTGAAAAGACTGTCAGCAGAAAACTCCACCTGTATCTTGATTTGTCTATACAGTGTATGGGCTATGTGAACTGTGTATACAGTAACACACACTTGGGCAAAAACATGGATGAATAAATGTATAAGAATACTGTGCTCTCAGTAGATAATGCTATTTAAGACTTCTGTAGTTTTGATTCCAATAGAATAATGAAATGTTGTGATATTATTATTTTATAACTTGTTTTATATCTTGATGGATGACTTTTGGGACAAATGTGACTACTGACCATGCAGGAACATACAAATTCCTAGTGACTCAATCATTTTAAAGCCACTATAATCCTTTTTATGGTAACAATGAATCACATACTTGCATGTGAAAGGGGGATGCCTTTGAGTAGATGAAATCACAAAGGATTGTTAACTGACTGTGCAGTTTCCTGCAGCTTTACAGAGTTGTATAGTGTCCTACAGTTCATTGTTTTTCTTTTCTGTTTAGAGACTATCAGTGCTCTTATCAGCTTAGCTTCAAACAGAAACACAACACTATATCAGACGTAGACAGCTAAAAGGAGAGTGAACCTTACATGCACAGTACATATTAGACTAAAAAAATGCTAATGGCGCTCTGTATTATTAATATTAATAGTAATATTATTATTGTTGTTATTGTTATAATAATAATAATTATTATTATTATTATTATTTTAAAAGAATGATACATTGGTTATTTTCTACCTATTCACTCCTCACGGCATGTCAACACTTTCCTGAGTTGTAATTATTCCACAGCAATCAACACTTTAAACCCTGGATCTCAACTCTCTATTGGTACCTTTCTACAGCTCAGCAGCGCTGTCAGAATTCTCATTACCACAGTGCAATAATGCAGCAAGCGGCTCTTAGATAACAGTTGAGAGTTGTCATAGCTCTGACAACCCATTTCTCCCCTCTGTGTATGAATTCCTTTGATATTTGGTGGCATATAAAGTTCCTGGAATTGAAAGACCACTTAATCCAAGTGCCGACTGCTCACTCTTGCTGCGTCTGCAAGGTCTCCACACACACAAGTCGTCAACAGATTCTCTTCAGTCCCCTCTTTCAGATACAACAGCTACAGAATCCACACAGCAGATAATACACAAGACATGTACAGACTTTTATGTGATACAATACTCATATAAATCAATCTGTTTCACTAGCAGGAATATTGCATAAAACTAAGCAGTGAGGCTATTCTTATCATGTTGGCTTGATTTCCTGGGCAAAGATTTTCAGGGAAAGATTGAATATCAAGTTGTTGGAGACTACAGATTAGAAATACAAATAAGAGGAAAGAAAACACCAAAGGTCTGTATTTCCAATAGAACAGCAGGGGTGACCTTTTCCTGGCAGCAACCTACTGTCCTTGGAGCTCATGCGGGTGTAAACCGCAGATCCTGATGGAAGACGAAGAGCCTTTTCTACACTTCACTTCTCACATCCACCAAAACCAGTCAGGGTTCAGGATGTAGCAACATTGAATTTTATGAGATATTGAAGTATGTTTACATAATAGATTTAGTAAATGTTTTTGGAGCACATTTGCAAGGGAAATTCTCAAGAAATGTGTATAGTGGCAATCACATGTTTGAGGCTCAAGGCAGAGTGCTTTGATACAAATGACTACAACTGACCTCTACATTTCAATACATGCACCTATTTTGATTACTGTATTTCACTCTGTACATTAGCTGAAGCTGACACAGGCCATAAATCCCCCCAAGACTTCCTGTACATCCACGAGGGTAGGCTGAGCAGGAAATATCTGTCCTTGCAGCTAATGTGGGTGTAAACTGTAGATCCTGATGGAAGGTGAGAGTCCTTTTCAACACTTCACACTCGCATCCAGTAAATCCAGTCAGGCTTCAGGGTGTAGCAACGTTGAATTGTATGAAACGATAAATGTTGAAGTATGTTTACATAATAGATTTAGCAAATGTTTTTGAAGCACATTTGCAAGGGAAATTCTCAAGAAATTTGTATAGTGGCAATCACATGTTTGAGGCTCAAGGCAGAGTGCTTTGTTACAAATGACTACAACTGACCTCTACATTTCAATACATGCCCTTATCCCATCTGGTGAAATGCACCTATTTTTGATTATTGTATTTCACTCTGTACATTAGCTGAAGCCGACACAGACTGTAAATCCCCTAAAGACCTCCTGAACATCCACGAGGGCAGGCTGAGCAGGAAATGCATGGCATGATATTTATATCCTAGCACAGGGCTTTTTTCTACCTGGGCTCTGATCAGGCGTCATTAATAAGCAAGCATGTTGTACCCCCACTGCTGCTGCACAACAGAAAACAAGGCTCCTTGTCAGAACATTTTATAGACCATCACAACATCTGTCTTAGGGAACAGCTGTTACTCTGCTCCAACGCAGACCTTCGAAAGCTGAAGGAAGATTAAACCTACATGAAAGAAACACTACTATCAAGTCACACCACCATTCACAGTACGTCAGTGTGGTATAGTCAAGTGCTGAACAGTATCCATTGACTGCTGGCTTTGTTTTTCATGTGTGATTTCACAGAGAAGCACTCCGTCATAAAAACAAGGCCACCGATTCTGCCTTTGCTGAAAGAGCATATGTGTCAGATTAATCTGTGATATGATAAAGCAGTGTGGGAACACACAATTCTTCACTGACTATGCATCTAGAGGCTGCAATGAAAATGAGAAAATGCAAAAAATAATTACTGGATGCAAATTTGCAGCACGATTGACAGTTTGCATCCAGTAAGGACTAAACACTGCCCATTAAGGTATAATGAAATGTTGCATATTTTAGATAAACAGTTGCAATACAGAAAAACAGTAACACAAAGCAGATTATCTTTAGCTATGGATTTAACCTAAAGGTGCTTTTATGGAATAACGCTGATGATCAATTGTCTTTTAGTTCTTCAGAAATAGGTGCGTCCCACTCACTAAGCCTCAGTGAGGGTGCACAGCATGTGTGAATACCCTTTAATAAAACAGCGTTAGGGTACTGCAAATAAAACAAACTCATTTCCCCTAACAATCAATTATTCACCAAACAGGCTTACAAAATTAGAACAACATCAATATTTTATCTCCTCCTTTTTTTCTTTTTTTCCCTTTTAAATCACATCTCTGCCTCAGGAGGTATTTTGAAAACACAGCCTTGAAGCAAGGATGTAAAATGTAGGGTAGGACTGCCTTCTGTACGAACCCAGACTGGTGAATAAGACACAGTGAATGGTTCGCAGGATTTCATTTTTATAAAATACGTTTCTATGGAGCAGATCAAGCAGTGATAGTTTTGTGCTTTGTTAGCAGCATAATTCGTTCCTTCCTGAGATAAAGAGATTTTTCATTTACAGTACATGGCTGTTCAAGCTTGATGCTGCATTTTCTCTCTGGCAGTAATTCCCTGTAATAGACCTCTATTTCTAACACTCTTTTGGCCTCATTGACTGTCCTTATGACAGAGTGCCACCTGCTGGTAAAGAGTATTTTGGTGTGTTTGATTTAAACTGAGCAGTTCCAGGAGGACTCACAGTTTAGCTGGCTCTATGAAGGAGGGCACTGAGGTCACATCTGGTTCCTTCATTAAATGACTCCCACAGGTCCTGATAGCCAATTCAGTATCCATTTACTTTGTTCGAAATCATTTGATGGCAGCACCAAAGACCCTGCTTGGCTCCTTGAAAGAAACAAATGAATATCCTCGAGACATATCTAGAATGAGATGATAGAACTGGGATAAAAGAGCCAAAACAAAGCGGCACTGCAAACATTTTCACATTGAATTCAATACATTGTTGCACAGAATGACAAATTTAGCCACACGGTACATTAGGAAATTAAGAAATGCAGTCACTGTGTAGATTTAAGCACCACATTAGAAGCATTATTGTTCAGTAAGAGAAACTGTTCTTCAGAGAACACACAGTTGTATTTACAAGAATGTATATCAACTATTTTCATCATAAACAACATTTTTATCATTCTACATTTGAGAACATAAAAAGCAGTTTGAAGTTATCTCATAAAGATCGTAAAGGTATGATCCAGAAAATGTTCCCATATCACCCACACTGTCACTGTGCTCATCATGTTGTTTCTGTTGTCAAGAGACCCACTCGTGAACTGTAATACGTATTTTATTGCTTAATTTCTCAGGAATGTTAAATATTTTTTTATGGTAAAACTGCAATGCTTGAGTTCATGTTATGCTAGCTGTAATGCTGTCCTCTGCAGTGACACAAGAGGAGTCATCAACAGATGTATAACCACTAAGAGTAATGTCAGGGTTTAAGTTGTTTTGCTGCATTGCAGGAAAATGACAGTGTTTGCACAGGGATCTTGGTTTTTTGTCTTGAAGGGAAATCTTTGGCCATGCGGGTTCAAACTTTGGTAGCCCCACATGTGGTAACAGAGCACTCAAACCCCAGTAAACACACATCAAAAGGAGGGATAATTGCCTGCCTCAACAAGTCTGAACCAAAGTGTGCAAAGGCAGCTAGAGTGCTGAGCCTGACTCACTTCCCGCCTGCTATCAGCTGCCTGTCCTTTATCAGAACGGGAAATTCCCGTACATTTTCCCATTTCAGAAACGGTGGTTTTAAAAACTGTTGACTGGACTTTACTTTACATGACCTCTGTAGATATACATCTCGCTAACGTCACAGCTCACAAAATAGATACATGCTACAATAGCTACAATAACAACATGCCTATCTGTAACAAACCCATTTTTTTGGTTTGGGTTTACAGGCTCTTGGTTAAATGTGGCAGATTTTGAAAACAACTCTTTAAAAAAGTAATGAAGTCGTTTCACCCTATAGAGTTAAGAAAAAAAGAAGCAATAATAATATTCAGCGCAATCAGTGCTCACATTGTGGTGCATGCTGTAACTCCCTGTGGCTGTGCTTTGGATAGCAGAGGAGGGCACGCCCATAAAGGTCACTGCTTATGAGTGGCAGTAATTAGCTTTTAACAGTGTTAGTGAAAAATGGCTGATCATAAAGTGAACACAGCTCCGCCTGCCTGGACTTGTTCTGGCAGCCCACGCCTCAACAAATGCAGTCTGCCCTCATGCATGGCTCTCCACCAAATCCGCCTTCAGCTTTTTAGTGATATTATGTAATTATCTGAACTCATACAAATTGTGTACAGTATCACTTAAAATGATCTCTACAGGGCGCTCTGGTGGTTACGCCGCTGACCATGTACCGCAATGAGCAGGGACCTATGTGACATGTCATCTCTCACTCTTCTCATTTCTTGTCATCTGAAGAAAGTCAAAGCTCCAGCAAAACTTGTAGTTCAGTATATGCCCAAAAGTTCTTTTGTCATGAATGTTCCTATTTGGACACAGGTGAACCACTTCCACAGCTAAAATGATGTGTTTGGCTCTCAAAGCCAAAGGTTACTCAACAAACCACAGAGAATTTTAAAATCACAATCACCGCAACATCCCTAAACAGTCATTGCGTAACATCAGAACACATGGATCCCGTTGGTTTGGGGACGCTGTCATATCCTGTTTTACTCATCAGTACCAATGTGTCCCAATCCTGTTGAGTACCTAGGTAGAAGCGGAAGAAAGCCAGAGCAAAGGAAAATAAAAGAATGATAAGGAGCAATTGTTTGTGTGACATGCATTTTCCAACAGCTTTGATAAGCTTGACACTGCACTGTGCTTTGATCCTATGCAGTGTGGTGGAACTTATTTCCCCATACCAGATCTAGAATAATCGTCATCTGCTAATGTGATCCAGATGAAATTTTTGGACTGTTTCTCATGTTCAGAGCATCAGATGGACTCCACTATTATCAACATTTTATTTTGTTCTTTTTTGTCACAGTATCAGCTATTTTTCTGTTTCATAATCTTTACATCAGATTATTCGATTTCCAGACTGTAATGTGTGAACAAGTGTTAGAACTGTAAGCAAAATAAATTGTCACGGTGACTAATAGTCTAGATTTTGATCAATTGTTAAAGAAGAAGTAACTCCTGTCTGCTGTTCCAGGGAGACATGAGTCAAAGCTTTGGCCTGCTGTGCTCCTAGGGTACTATTCAGATGACTTTACTTGGCAGCTGTCTCAAGTTTGTTCATGGAATAATTTCTGTCAAACTTATCATGCTGACTTATGACTCATTACAGGCAAGTCTCAAGTGACACTTGAGGGCATAGCATGATTTCCGCCCTGCGATTATGTTTTTTTTTTTTAAATTAGTTTTGGTCGTGGCCTTTTCTTTTGTTCCTCGTGCTCAGAGGATCTTTTGAGTGCCAATTTCACCCACAAGCAGCCACAGTATACAAATAACATTCATATAGAAATATCAAATTAAAATGTTTTACAAATATTCAGGGACAACACATTAGACATGCTGTTCATTACCGTTTTGGTTTCATTGTTATTGTAATAACGACGTGAACAACATAGATTGCTCAGAGAGGAAAAAAGGAAACAGAGGCAAACTTCTTGGAAAGCCAAACGAAACAGTAAAGGAAGTTTAGTGGGGTATAAAAACAAAACTAATCCCAGAATAACTGCAAGACACAGCAGACTCAGCAGGACTTGGTAAAGTACCTGGACGTGGTGATGGGGTAACACTCCCTCCACATCAAACACTTACAGGGTCCTGTGTATTGCACAGTCTCTGTGTCCCACCACAAAGTCAACAAACCAGTCGTCATAAAACACAACACAGCTGAGGAAGGAAGCTGGCTGAAGAACCACATCAACTGTAGCAGACAGAAAGGGATTTCTGCATTTATAACTGCCTGCTAGAAACATACCATAAGACTTAGACAGTTTGCTTTAACAAGGCTGTTTGAAACTAAACAGACCATGTGGCAATTAAGGAGAAAGTCTCAATTTTGTTGCTGTAAACTGCAGAACTGTAAACACTGAACTTAGGCAAACAAAAGGTAATCAGAGCATGAAATACACTGAGTTTGAGTGGGAATACAGTGTTTAATATGTTCCAGCAATATGATCCGTACATTATCACCCTGAGCAATTGGTGACCTTAAAGTGCCAACATGTTAACTGTGTCTGGGACATGCAATAGATCAGGCTTTTGTTGTATTCTGTCTCTCTCTATGTTAGTAAAGTACAACTTTTTAATGTTCCATGTTACTGTCATTGCACGGTTAACCTATTTGGATCCCACCCATGTGAGTTGTAAGGGTCTTGCTGCTTCAACATGACATTATCCAGCTCTCTGATGACGCAGTTACCCACCTCATATGGTTAACACAATGTGTGCCAACGGGCTGTGTTTTGATTCAGGCCAACTTTGGGAAGAATGCCACGCAAGAAATGTGTATTTTTCAAGGTTCTGTGTCAGACGTCTTTTTTGGGAGCAAAGAGGCAAAACCAAATGAAATGTGGCATTTGTTAACATGCATGGAGCCGTATTCATTAAGCCTTTGACGCCATGCGAAATCAGTGGCAGATGTTTTCAAAGAAAGCCTGGGGATCCTCCGAGGAGCCACATATAAACAGAACTAACCTTATGATTGTGTCTGAATGAGCATAGAAAACTGCAACAATTTTCAGTCCATGGGGAATTACATCACTTGAGTTTGCTGCTATGAATACAGTGTGAATAATGAGCATATAGGGCCTTACATAGGACTTACATAGTAGATGAAAATCTTACGAGACATATGTAGACATACTGACATAACTTTGCAAAAGACCTTCAGTGAAGAAATCATACCAAATAACAGGAATGCCATCACAATAAAGAAGAAGTATTCCATGAGAACATGACATGGCTTCACTTCTCAGACATGTCAACAGTAAGTTTATTGAGGGATGATGTTGACATTTGTGTCAAAATATATGAAGCACAAGCTGGAAGCCACACATTCAAAGTTGCTTAACAGATGTAGAGAGGATGTGCACTTTTTCGTTGGAAGTCTTGAAATAAATAAGGTCTGTCTCGGCTGTTGCCATTGTTTCCAGTTACTAGCCTTGTAGCCACATGATATGATTTGAAAAATGATGACAACTATAGATCCTTTCTACAGAAGTTTCCTCACTATATGTAGCATTCTTTTTAAATGCAGCAAAGCAACTAAGTTGTTTGCATGGGCAGAAATGAGGTCAGCAGTGTGCTCATTGAAAAAAGTCCCTCTTCTGCAGCTTTGGCTATTCATGTGGGAGAACAATGAATCATGATATGCTGGCTGAGACACATCCTTCCCCATAACACCTTGATATTAAAATAACTCCAAAAATCAACATATACAAGGTATACTCTAGTGCACATAGTTTGTGCTCTCAAGATTACAGATTAGTCAACACGTGTTGTTTAGAATATAAAGACTTCTCGGTTGTTGCTGCTGTTTTTTGTTTTTTTTTGGGAGGGAGTTCTTTCTTCTTTTTTTTTACACATGGCTCAACCTGTCTGTAGCTGTAACAGACACATGCAAGAGAGATCGAGAAGTAAGATCCTCTTTGTAGGAAAAAAACAGAAACATTTCGTGCAATGCTCATTACCAAATGACACACACAAGTAATTGGTAATAAATGACTAATGAATTGGCTCATTTGGGAATGAAGTCAGTGGGGACGTTGCATCAGCAACAGTGTGTAGTGATGATGCAGCAAGTAGTTCAAAAAAGTCTGGCCAACGCTGATTGTAATACTGCAAACAATCAAATGCGTGGGAAATTCTAATCAACTTAATCTACCGTCACAGAAAACGTTGCTTAAAGTTTTTCCTATTTTTCTATAAGAATGTTTTCGGCTTGACCAAGTTTGACATGTTAATCAGTATCCAACTCTACATGAAGAGGAAATGGATTTTTTTTTTTTCATAACCAAATTTTATTCAACAACTACAGTGAAAAAAAACAGACAAGCAAATAGCAAATAAATAAATACATTCATGTAAAGAGTACAAGAGGAAGAAGACACAAGTGAATAACGACAAATAAAACAAAAAAAACACAGAAAACAATAACAACGCCAGCAACAAAAATATGTCATGTTATATATCGTCAACATGTACTTCCTGGATCTCTAGTGAGTTATATTCATCATGCCATGATATTTTTGTTCAGGGGGAAGTGGGATTCCAAAAATAGCAATCTGAGGTGATGAGACTAATGTTAGCTGTAGTATCTCTGACATAAAATTAAAGGACTTCCAGTACTCAACCAAGCCTGGGCATGACCAGAACATATGAGCCAGGTCTGCTGGCGCCTGAGAACACCTATCACTAATGTCAGAAAGGTTTGGGTAAATCTTTGATAATCTGGTCTTGCTATAATGGATCCTAAGAAGAATCTTAAACTGAATGAGGGTTAGCCTTGCACAGGAGGAGGATGAATTCATTGCGTGCAGTGCATCGTCCCACCACTCATCAGTCAATGTGATGCCCAGTTCAGTCTCCCAACAAGCCTTGATCTTGTGCAGGGCTGGAGGTGGGGTTATTATTCATAAAAGGTTATAAATAAAATAAATATGTCCCTTTGATAAGTTACTGGAAGAAGATGGTCGGCACCCGAGGCCAGTGGAGCCCGTGGAAATACAGAAAAGTTGGATTTGACAAAGTTGCGAATTTGAAAGTATCTAAACAAGTCAGACTGCTGAAGGTTGAATGTGGAGCGTAACTGTGAAAAGCTAGCAAAGAGGCCATTAACATTTAGGTCACCTAGGCAGGACAGGCCTTGTCTGCTCCAGAAAGCAAACCTTGAATAGAATCCTGGCTGGTTGAAATAGCTGATTGTTACAAATAGGCGTGGCTAATGATAAGGAGGTCCAGCCGAATTGATGTCTCACCTGCTGCCAGACTTAACTGTTAATAACTATGGGGTTGGTAGAGTGCAGTCTAGGTTTAAGTGGAAGGCTGCTACATATCAAAGCTTTTAAGGATGAGGAGTGACAGGAGCTAGCTTCTAGTTGAACCAAGTCACTATCCGTATCTGAGATCCAGTGTGCAACTTTGTGCAAGTTAGCTGCCCAATAGTACAACTGAAAATTGGGTAAACCGAGCCCTCCCTGTGATCTTCTCCTCTGGAGAAGAGTTTTGCGGATTCTCTGATTTTTACCTCCCCATATAACATTTTAAATCAATGAATCCAATTAAGACAAAAAAATGTTTAGGTAACAAAATGGGTAAACATTGAAATAGTTTTAAAGTATTTTGGAAGCACATTCATTTTAATGGATTGTATTCTACCTATAACGGAGATAGGTAGGCTGCTCCATCTTTGTAGATCTGACTTTACTTTGATTGAAAGAGATGTAAAATTGTCCACAACATCCAATCAGTGGCGAGTTTCTCCCGACGTCACAAGCGCGAATGAAGCGAATGAAGCGAAGATCCAAAAATGTATATTTATGATCAAACGGCGCGATAGAAGTGATTCAAACGATTTTTCCGCGTCAGACGCTTTTGGTCTGAACGCAGCTTAACACAGCTGGAGCTGTTCAGTAAGGAAACCAGTTAAATTGGAAACCAGTTGGGATATAACACCGGGGCTGGGGCCGGTGAAAACATTCCTGGTGGATTTCAAGGCCTCACTCCGACTATAGCCGACTACTTTCGTTTTGACATGACAGCGGTATCTGCAAGTACGTGTCACGTAACGGTCCGCTGATGCAAGGACAATTGTCTCGTCGGCTATTTTCACTTCACAATGAAACGAAACTTCAAGAAAAAAATACCGAGGACATGACCTCAGTGTCCTCAATGGTAGCTACGGCCATGATTGTGAAGTGAAAATAGCCAACGAGAAAATTATCCTTGCATCAACTGACCGTTACGTGACACATACTTGCAGATACCGCTGTCATGTCAAAACGAAAGTAGTCGGCTATGGCTAGCGGCGGAGTGAGGCCTTGAAATCCACCTGGAATTTTTTTTCACCAGCCCCGGCCCCAGTGTTATGTCCCAACTGGTTTCCAATTTAACTGGTTTCCTTACCGAACAGCTCCAGCTGTGTTGCGCTTCCGTCAGCAGATTCGTCACAAATTTACAAATATACACAGCATATTACTGGAGATTTTTAAGTCGCAGTTATATAGTGCTCACTTCCAGAAAAATATTCGCTACAGTAGATGTGAACTGTGACTTGAACATAGTCAGAAAGGTGTTGTCCACATTTGTGGATTGGACTTGACCCGATTTTGCAAACTGTTCATTCATTGGATGAGCCCTTTTCTCCCTTTCCCAGCAGGCCCTGCTACATTCCACATTTTAAGAACAAACAAAGAAAATAATATATTGCAGTTATAATTTTTAAATATACAACCATGGAAGATGTAGAATACTGAAATAGGAGTTGATTTAAGTTGCAAAATTGGAAGTGATAATAAAGAACTGAACCACAAGAATGACCATGACTGAGAAATGCACAGCAAGAAAGTGGTATAAATACTTCATGGATAATCATTGATTAATATATAAATCGTGTTGTTTTCTCAGTATCTCATGGCATCAGTGTAGTAACGCATTACTCGTGTACATTGCACGATTGAATATTGATCGACTTGTTGCAGAGAGTAGCTGCTAGCTAATCTGCATTGACAATTAGGCCAAATGTTATATGGATAATTAATGTGAAGTGATGGATATTATCCTTTTAATAAGCATAAAACCTGGCTTCGATCTACTACGGGTGACGAGAGGCTGTCTGGTCTTATTTTTGACCACAGTATTTGAAAAATCCTGGCTACGGCCTTATTCACAATGAAACGAAACTTCTAGAAAAAAATACAGAGGACATGACCTCGGTGTCCTCAATGGTAGCTACGGCCATGCCCAGGGCCTTAGCAAGGAGAACTTTAAAAAAAAAAAAAAAATCTATACGCGAGTTAAAGTTGTGGGCCCGTTGAATAAAAGGAATATTGCCTGTCAGTTGGATGACAGATTCTCCAGGGGTCACCACAGCCACACTGAGCCATAAAGATAGCCAAAGCTTGTGACATCTTGGATTGTGTAGCTGTTTTAGAGCTGGATCTGTTGAGACAGGGTCCATCACACAATTTATGTCTCCTCCAAATATTAACTTGTAAGTACATAAATCAGGGATTAATGATATAAGTTTCTTCATGAATTCTACATCGTCCCAGTTTGGGGCATATACAGAGACTAGAGCAACTGGAATTTGGTGGAGAAAGCCAGTAACTATAATGAATCACCCATTGGGATCACACAGAGTGCTGGCATGAACAAAGTTAACTTTTTTATTCATCAGGATGGCTGTGCCTCTCGTTTTTAAGTTGAACGTTGAATGAAAAATATGAGCTATCCTGGGTTTACTAAGTTTTTTGTGGTCAGTTGTGCGTAGCCTTAGGTGAGTTTCTTGCAGGAATATTATATCTGCATTTAAATGTTTCAGGTGAGAAAATACTCATAGGGCCATTCAGGCCCCCCACATTCTGGGAAACAATCTTGACAGAGCCTCTTCTACTCATCACTCCATTTCAGTTATTTGTCATAACAAAGTTAAGTAGTAAAATAATTTGGCATGAGCGAGACTAGTTCAATGTTGCAGGAGAAGTAAACATGCTGACTTGAGTGCACAAATAAGAAGAGCAAAATAAAAGGGGAACTAAAACACCATATAAGCAACACAAATAAACCATAACAAGCAGGAATGAGTACTGTCTGGGTCTCATGATGTGTTTGTTGTACTAAAAATACATGTTAAGAAGACATTTTTTGTTTTTTTCCTTTACATTTTTATACCAGTTTTTATATGTTAGGTCTTCTATGATATAAGTTTCAAGAGCTTTCAAAGCATTTTCTCACACGTTACTTAATTAACATAATGTGAAAATATCCATACTAATTTGCCAGAATTGGTCCTATTCTCCACTGCCACTGTTCACCCACTACCACACCCACTCAACTTGAAATATTGCCAAAATACAACAATTAGTTAATCACTTATTACTTAAAGCTAAATGTGGATATTTTGGAAATTCCCTGTGTTGATTGACTCAATACAAACTGTCAGTGGGAGGGTTGAGGTTAGTAGGCAGGGACAAGTTTAAGTGACTAAGACGTTGCTTTGCATAAATACAAGGTCTGCCAACTGAGGGAACAGAGCAGAGAGACAACAACAAGAGCTACCAGTCAAAACAAAGAGCGAAGCCAACTCTGAAGGAGAAACACCGTTGATCTTCCACTGAGAAACTTTTTATTTTTTTCCCCTAACCTAGCACTTGTTCACTGCAAAGCTTTTTTTGTTACATTTTGCAGCGATCTAGGTCTCATCATGAGATGCTGCACTTTAGTTGTGTGCTTAGTTTTGGGGATAAGCGTGCAGGATGGATGGAGTGCTCCCCTCAAATCTGTCATGGTTACCTTCCCAGGAGACATCATCAAAAATATGACTGATATGGAGCTGGCAGAAGTGAGTAGCAGATGGTTCATTTTGTCTTGATAGACTGATATTCCCAAAGCATTGCGCTGTCAAGCTGTGCAGGGAAGTAATTACCTGAACAGAGATCTGTATTCCTATCATGATATTGAAGAAAAAGAAAAACATTAATTCTCAATTCCAACTAAATGAGCGTGTCACAAAAATGAGGACATCATTTTATTTGTTGTTTTTTGGATTTATTGCACTAACAACATTTGTCTTGTTCTCCTCCAGAGTTATCTGACGAGGTTTGGCTACATGAAGACATTGCACCGCAGTACCCACCAGCCTATGGTGTCTACCTCCAAAGCTCTGAAGAGGATGCAAAGGCAGATGGGGTTGGATGAGACTGGACAGTTGGATAAGCCCACCCTGAATGCCATGAAACGGCCTCGCTGTGGGGTTCCTGATGTAGCCAACTACAAAACATTTGAAGGAGACCTTAAATGGGACCATAACGATGTAACTTATAGGTGAGTAGAGAGAAAGAATTTACTACAGGAGCTGAGGATATCAAAATGATTGTGCTTTGTATAGCAAGTATCATCACCGATTTAGCCAATTATTTGTCCTAAGGCAGAATGTCACTCTGCTTTTCTACACAGGATCCTTAACTATTCGCCAGACATGGAGAGCTCTCTGATTGATGACGCCTTTGCCAGAGCCTTCAAGGTGTGGAATGAGGTGACCCCTTTAACCTTTACTCGCCTCTTTAGTGGGACAGCTGACATCATGATATCATTTGGAAAAGCCGGTATGTGTTTGTAGTCGGGTAATTTTATCCAGTTTGATCATTTTAATATCAGATACTTGCATGGTCATTTTGTACTATACTCAAATCCAAGATCAAAGACTGATGTGAAAGTTAATTTTTTATTCAGACCATGGAGACCCATACCCATTTGATGGTAAGGATGGCCTTCTGGCCCATGCTTATCCCCCTGGTGAGGGTTTGCAGGGAGATGCCCATTTTGATGATGATGAACATTGGACTTTGGGAAAAGGATCAGGTAATTTGAATAGACTGAGATCAACAATTCATGTGTAGTTGTCCCCCCCTAGTGCCCTCTTTTATAAACTGCAGTAAATGACATTAACATTTTCCTGTCTGAAGTTGTGAAGACTCTCTACGGGAATGCGGATGGTGCATTGTGTCACTTCCCCTTCACTTTTGAGGGCAAATCCTACACCACATGTACCACTGAAGGCCGTACGGACGACCTGCCATGGTGTGCCACCACTGCTGACTACAACAGAGACAAGACATTTGGCTTCTGCCCAAGTGAACGTAAGACTGACAGTTTATTCTCCAAAGGAAATTATAGGTCAGAGTTCAGTCAGATGAGGGTATCTGCTTTTGTGACATACTGACTTGCTCCAATTGCTCATCCTTGACCCCAATTCTCACCCTCACAGTTCTGTACACATTTGGAGGAAACGCCGACGGAGCTCAGTGCGTCTTCCCTTTCGTCTTTCAGGGGGAGGAATATGACAGCTGTACCACAGAGGGCCGCAGTGATGGCTACCGCTGGTGTTCCACCACGGACAACTTTGACAATGACAAGAAATATGGATTCTGTCCCAGTCGTGGTGAGTGGCAGGAACCACAGTACATAAACACTGTAGAGTGTTGCTACATTTGCTTGTTTCTTACTGTTTTTGTTATGTCTTTGTTTGGGCAGACACTGCTGTAATCGGTGGAAATTCAGAGGGGGAGCCCTGCCACTTCCCGTTTGTGTTCCTGGGTAAACAGTATGACTCCTGCACAAGTGAGGGGCGAGGAGATGGCAAGTTGTGGTGCGGTACCACCGATAACTATGATGAAGACAAGAAATGGGGCTTTTGTCCTGACCAGGGTGGGTAATAGGAGAAAAACTAGGAAGAGTAGATATAAATGTTACAGATTTATATTCACCTTTATTATTAATTAATGATAAATCCATACATGTTGCAGGTTACAGCCTCTTCCTGGTGGCAGCCCATGAGTTTGGACATGCCCTCGGCCTGGATCACTCCAATATTAGAGAGGCTCTCATGTACCCCATGTACAGCTATGTGGAAGACTTCTCCCTGCATCGAGACGACATTGAAGGCATTCAATATCTCTATGGTATGGTCAAGATAAAATTGCTTACTAGTAACTTCATCATGCAACATATTTAAATTTCCAACTATTCAACATTTTCTCTCTACAAACAATGTAATTTCTGCAGGACCCAAAACAGGCCCTGATCCCACACCCCCTCAGCCCAACCCTTCTACTACCGCCTACCCAGATCCTGATGAGACTGACGCTACAGATGAACCTGAACCTACTGAAGCCACAACTACCACCACACGGCCTGTGGATCCAACCAAAGATGCCTGCAAGTTTACCCAATTTGACACCATCACTGTGATTAATGAAGAACTACATTTCTTCAAGGATGGGTGAGCAGATCAGTCTTCACTTTTTAGCACAAATAAGAATGAACAACATAAACAACAAGCAGCAGTGTTCATGTGTTAATATGTTTTGGTCATCAGGTATTACTGGAGGATGCCCAGCGGGAATGGAGGTGTCATGGGGCCGTTTTCTGTTTCTGAGAAGTGGCCAGCTCTGCCAGCTGTCATTGACTCTGCCTTTGAAGAACCCCTGACCAAAAAAATGTACTTCTTTGCAGGTAATGAAGTTTAACACAGTGTATAAGGCACAAGTAACACAAAAGCCAAAAGTGCTGATGACTAAACACATTTTTATTGTATTCATACAGGGTCCCGATTCTGGGTGTACACAGGACCAAGTGTTCTGGGTCCCCGCAACATAGAAAAACTCGGCCTCCCCAACAACATTCAGAAGGTGGAGGGAGCACTGCAGAGGGGAAAAGGCAAAGTGCTGCTCTTCAGTGGGGAGAACTTCTGGAGGTGAGTTAAAATTATACTTTTAACATATTTAAATTTGGAAATCTGCAGCTGCTAGGGAACATACTTTTATTTCTTGAAGACTTCCAGCTCAAATTTAGCCCTAGCCGAGAATCAGGGAGTACCACTCTCTGCTCCACCTGGATGTTTATTTTGTCCTTGAGCAAAGCAATAAATTCATACCTCCACCATAGATGTTCAGTTAACCTGATTGTTAAAATAAGCATTTTTTGGACAACAGTATCCAAATCTGTGATAAGTGCCATTTTTAATTATATTCTCCGGTATCATTTTGTGTCTGATCAAAACAGGCTTGATGTGAAGGCCCAGAAAATCGACAATGGGTACCCTCGATACATAGATGTTGTCTTTGGTGGCATCCCCACTGATGCTCATGATGTATTCCAGTACAAAGGTAAGCACACTTGTCAATTACAAATAATCATTAAAGTTAAATGAACAAAACCGATCCTCATTTTGCATTCTATTATTTTTAAACATTTTCTGCTACAGATCACATCTACTTCTGCCGGGACCGCTTCTACTGGCGTATGAATTCCCGCAGACAGGTGGATCGTGTTGGTTATGTGAAATACGACCTCCTCAAGTGCTCAGATTCATCAGGTGTTCGCTACTGAAGAGATGAACATGCATAGGTGAACTAGAAATTGTCAGTAATGTGGTGACACCTTTCTCTCTCCTGTGAGGATGTTAGGGGATGTCCATCAGTATTTGTGTTTGGCCTGTTGTATGATGTGTGTGCTTTCTGGGATGTGAATACTTGGCCACAATTGATGTAACATACAGCCTTTGGTCTAAAATTAATCCAAAGACCCAGTACAGGAAGGCAAATTATGACTTTTAGCACTGCCCTGCCATCAGTCTGATAATCTGTGAAAATAAAGGTTACGGTGGTCTAAAATTTGTGACACTAACCATAATTTAAATAGTCTCAAAAGCTGTCTGGACCAGAATCCAGATTTGTTGAAAAGTTTCTATATGTCTGACAGGTTCAGGCTCTTAACATTATTATTATTGGATTATTTTGGTATTTATAGCAATATCTAATATTATGTTTGTGTTCTTTGTTTTGTATAATTGTATGTGTGTATTTCTGAAAATGGCTACAAAGCCAAATATTTGCACTGGACGACAATGCATGTCTCCTTCATGGAACTTATTTATGAAACTGATGTTTTGTTTTAACACTCAATGCAATAAACATTCTGTGAAAATGACCATCAACTGCCAACTGTCTCAATTATATACACTCAACACTTGATCTATTACATTTTTTTTTTTTTTTTACACAAGTGCAATATCTTTCAAGTTCTAGTTTTTTATATTTATTGTGGTCCATCTCATTCTTTAAACTTTCTTTTAAGCATATGTTGGTACAAATTAAGTGATCGTGAATCTTGATAAGGTGACAAATTAAGTTATAATACAAAAAACATCAAATTAAAACATTTGGTAAACAGATTGTGCAAGAAGATTACAGTAATAAAAGCAAAATAATACATAGGAGTAAAAAGTAAATTAAGGGATACAGATAATAATTAACATTATTCGATAATAGTTTCAAACACGGTTAAAGTGTTTTTTTTTTCTATTTGTAAGCTTTACTAGAGAATTGTAACAGAGATTTAAATCAATTAGAAATACCTTAAAGTTTGGTTTTCTATTGAGCCCCTTCATTTTATGTTAATGGGAATTGCCAGAAAAGTATAAACAGTTGGATGAAAAAGCTAACACTCGAGTCCACTGAGTTATTTTCAAAATCAATTAACATATCATACACAAAGCATGGACCATTTGACCATTTTCTTTGCAAATCAATCCAAAAAAATGTTGGAATACATATAATGAAAAAAGAATACCACAGAAATCACAAGAATAATTAACATTAATGTTAAACCTTTCCAAAACCAGCTTGACAGGATATATTCTGTGTAAAATGATAAATAACACCACTTTCATTTTATTGATAAAGCAATCAGACCATCTTCGTCGGCCTGTTTACTACGGCTCTAAATAGCTGCGTATCACTCCGCATCAAAATACGTACTACGCCTTCTTCTAAAAACAATAGTCCACTAAGTGTTTATAAACATATATTTGGCGAAGATCTGGACAATCTGAAATAATCAAACATAACACTAAACACAAACTGTTTAAATCGGTAAATATATCGATAACATGTTTGACGAGCCAGTTTTGAACAAAAAATAATAAATAAGATCCGGTTGCTCGCACAGGAAGCAAAGGAGATACTCATGGCGCCCGACTAGAAAGAAGCAACAATTATCCGTTACTAATTTCTGAGCTGTTTAGCGCCTCTACGTTAAAGGATACCTTTCGACTCGCTGATACACGGTAAGAAAAAATAGCGGTGATTCTAGTGGCGGAGGAAGAAAAGGTTTTCATTTTCTTCAGGGAGAGCATTAGGGCGGTCTGCGGCAGCTCAGGCCCTCGAGGTCCCCAGTAGAGCTCTGTGAGTGCCTGATTGTAAAAGACGCCTGGCGGAAAATGGCGCCGCTGAGCAGGCAGGATAAAGGGCAGCTAGGCCCGCTGTAACTACACCCGATATGTCGACTTTGTTTGACAGCTCGCTCTCCTTCAGTCAACAGCGTTATCCTGTTCAACCAGCCAAACCAACACCAGTGAATAATATACATATAAATGTGTTTCACAGCTTCGTCAAACATGAATAATAACGCTGGTTCGGCTGCTAGTGGGAGCTAACATTAGCACCAGCTGGCTTCAAGTTTCTCAATAAGTCGAGAGCTGAGCAGAGCTGTGTGTTTAGAAGTAATGTCGGGGGCCCCTTTAATGTCCGTGAGAGAAAAACACTTGTAGACAGACACAAAAGCCATCAGGTAAACGCTAACAAAACAAGTTTGACTCAAGTTTTCTGAGATGGACTCATTATTCTCTTAAATCAATACAGGAAAATGTACAAAGACCTGAATTTGACAGAGTCACACATGAACTAAAACATAGCCATCAGATGAAGTTTGAAGTGTCACAAGCGAGTGTCAGTATCCCAATATTGTGGACCTGGGTAACTTAAACCAACTTTATTACTTTACAACTCTAGACAGTGAAATAGCTCTGTGAGCTTTTTTTTTTTATAAACATTGTTTCTGTGTCCACTTTCTGTAATCTATCTCTACATAATCTTTATGCAAGACTTCATAAGGAGACACACTACATATACATTTTGACCTTGAAAACGGTCAAATCAGAGCTGAAAACTCAAGCTTTATTTACCAGTTTAATGCCCATCTGTCAAGTGTTGATGACAAATCAGAAGTAGGTTTTCATATACAAGGAATTTTCCTTGGTGTTGGGGAGCATACAAGTCTAAAAGGTACACAAAAATAAACAATCCTAAATAAAAAAATGTAAAAAAGGAAAGAAATGTACCTTTATAAAATATGTCAACTATATTTTAAGTGAGAAGGTCTGCCACAGGTTTAAATGTCAAATTAAAGAGAATGAAATGAAATGTACATTGACCAGGAATGTGCAAATATTCAGTGTAAACGGCATGCAAATATTAATAATAAGTTGTGGTCATTTAACGTGCCATGTTAGATCAAAGATCACAGATGTGAAAATATTAGATCATGATAGTTTATGTTAATAATATGTGTAATCTCCAAGAGTTGGTTTGAGTCTGTGTCAGTGGGGGTCCAGTGCTTTGTTGATGTGGTAAGCTGCAGATGGCAAGAAACCAATGACAGCCAACATACAATATTTCATAAACCTTAATAGCCTACAAGAGAAAGAATATTACTGTATGTAACAAGGCTTCTTTAAATTAGTTCAATTAAAATAACACTGACATCTGTAGGCTATATACTCACTTTTATCAGATCTGTCCAGGGTACTGTCAGGCCATGAAGCTCTTAAATCTTAAGTCCTTCCATACTTTGCTGTTTATTTAGTGACAACTTAGCCAGGACTATAAAATATCTGTGTGTCAGCAGTGTCAGAGTTTTTGCAAGACAAAAGATACAATAACAGTGACAGTACTTTGCTAGCACACGGTAAGCAAGAACCCTTGGACAGCGATCTGTGTTATTTCTTGAACAGGGTGAACTTTTATGTTCAAGGCATAAGTTAAAGAAGGCACATATCAAATATACTGAGAGCATGTTTCACTTTTTTTTGTGGACAGTTATGGATTCGGAGGAGAATGAGGTGGAGAGCAGCAGTGATGCGGGCCCCTCAGGGATGGAGGAGCCGTCTGAAAGCGGCATGGGTATGGAGTCATCAGAGGCCATGTCTGCAGACAGCAGTGATGCTGCAGCCTCCCATGCACAGGCCCCAGAGTCTGACTGCCATGTGGGACAGAGCTCAGAGGGGCTTGTGGTAAGATTTTTAAATAATCATTTTGTGTACATATGCAGGGGAAAACAAAACAAAAACTGGTGAATCATTTAGGCTTTTATCATAGAATATCTTTATATCACCATAATATTCTTTTCCCTTCCCATCAAGGTGTTCATCCCAGAAACTAGCTCCAGTACGGACGTCAGAGTGTCATCAGTCCACCTCCCAGACTCCTCATCAGTGGCCCAGTCCACCAGTGTGTCCAGCGTCTCCACAGTGACTCAGTCAGTGCTGGTGTCTGAGTCAGCCCAAGTGCTGGTCCACTCCAGCGCTGTGTCTGAAGGAGCTATGATGGTTTCTGACTCAACTGCCTCTACCTCGTCAGACTTGGGGTCTGCCATAGACAAGATCATTGAGTCCACAATCGGCCCTGACATCATGAATGGTATCTCCATTGATACTCCACTTTCTCTTGTGTCATAGGCTGAACAGCTAGTGGAAAATAAAGTCAAATAAAGTAGCCGACATCTGATCCTGTGTACTGCTCTTCTATTAGGTTGCATAGCTGTGACCAGTGCAGAAGATGGGAGGGCAGAAACAACCCAGTACCTGATATTACAAGGACCAGATGATGGTAAGTGTGCTATTTGTTAGATGTATGTGTGTTTATATACAACTGAAACAGTATTCTGAATACTCTGGTGTCACATTATTTCATAATTTTATTTTATTTCGTGCATTTAATTATAGAGCTGATAAAGGATTTATACTATATGTAAACTTGATAAAAATATACAGCACCATTTTCATTGACCTCCTCTTACTTTAACCCACTTTAAAATCCACTGAAGTAACTATGGGAATTATTTTTCAATACATTGTGTATAATCCATTTATATGTACTTTTCCATTATAGGTGCTCCTATGGTAGCCCATATGTCATCTTCAGCTCTATCCAATCGCATAGCCATAGAAGCTCTTGCTGAGGGCCCTACATCCACCTGTCTAGACCAGGGTGATCTGCAGGGCAACCTGGAGCCAGACCAACCTGATGATCAGCCGGGACACTCGGGTTACCCAGAGGAAAGCAGCAGTCAGCCTGACCAGCCCCAGCATTCCCACCCCTCCCAGTACATGGATTGCAGTGCAGATGGCCCAGACCAGACAGGGGAGTCCTCATCTTCGTATGTGGAATGTTCAGGCGAGGAACCCGACCAGACACGACCCCAGTCAGGCTTCCCCGACTACAGTGGGGATAACAGTGACCAGGACCTGCCTGGATACGTGGAATGTAGTGGGGCCGATTCAAACCCCACCAGCCGAGGTCACTATGTGGTGGAGTGCAGCGCGGGGTATCTGGAGTGTGCTGTGGACGATGGAGAGCGGCCACATCATTCACGCAGTTACATTGACAGTAGTGCAGATCACAGGACCCAGACAAGTCGGCAATATGTGGCTGAGTATGGTGGGGAGTGTGTTGCAGCTGCGGACTCCGAGCAACCAGGTTGTTCTCAGTACCAAGCAAGGGACGATGATGATGAGGATGATGATGAGCAGAACCAGGATCCAGATCAGCCACAGCACTCCCAACAGCAACCACAGCACTCCTGTTACATGGAGAGTAGCAATGGCCCAGAGGCCTCACTGTACGCTGATGACAGCTCTTCATCAGACCACCCTCTGGCAGACACGGCAGGCTCAGGTGGGCTTCCTGAGGCACTAGAGTGCAGTGAGAGCCAGCCTGGGCCCTATATCAGCAGCAGTGGGACATACACATCTAATCCAGACCCTGAGCTGGCCCCACAATGCTCACCCAGCCAAGAGGAGCCACAGGGCTCCCAGGGACCTCAGGATGAAGCTGGTTTGGTCAGGGAGATAGAGACATCAACAGTGGCAGAAGGCTCTGTAGACCGACCACCAAACCTTGCTGAGTTGGAGGAGATGATGGAGGTAGTGATTGTACATCAGTTCAAATGTAAGATGTGTCCATACAAGAGTGCCTCTAAAGACACGCTCATTAACCACATGAGAGACAAACACTTCAAACCTGCAGGTGAGGTGCTGGGGTAGATTATACAATGCAGCAATAAATCACTTGGTCTGTTAGTTGTCTAATATTTTCCTTTGATGTTGGTTCTTCAGGGGATATGTCAAAGAAGCGTAAACGTGGACGGCCTCCTAAAAGCGAGACGCTGGCACGTCGGCAAGCAGAGAGGGAGGAAGCTGAAAAGAGGAAGGCAGCAAAGGTGAAGATTGCTGAGCCCCAGCAAGCAGAAGAAGAGGAGGATGATATTGTGGATTCTGGTGCTATTGATGATCCTGAAGGTCAGTGTGGAATATTTTCATTGAACCCACAAGTTGATATTTCATAAACATAATTCAGTTTTGAGTTACAGAATCAGATGATTATTTGCTGAGTCACAGGATAAGAATGATGTTCACTCATCCCTGGTCCTGCTCTTATGTTTGTCCCTAGAGGATAGTGACTACAACCCGACAGAAGAGGATTGCAAAGGAAGACCACCAACCCTTCTAAAAAAACCCACTCCACCTATTTCATCCTCCTCTCAAGGACGTCCTCGACGTAAGGTTGGCCGTCCAAGGAAGTACAGCCTTTTGGAAGAAGGCTATAGCAAAGGTGGGTTTTCAGTTTTGACAGAGCAAAACAAAAATTAGCTCAATAAGCACACGCTGCAATTTTTATTCTTTTGTTTTCATCCTTCTTTTTTGTTTTTTACAGAAGCAGAGAGTATCGCCAAGAAGCCCAGGGTTAGTGCAGATCCAAGTGTATCTGAAGAGGCAAGCTCCTCTGGGTTAGGAAACGGTCCTGCTATGGTGACTGATGGAGACACAGCAGAGGCAGCAATAAGCCAATCAGACTCTGAGAACAAAGACCCCTCGTCCAATTCACAGCCAGAGGAAGAGTTCTTCCCAAGAAAAAGAGGTCGGCCCTCCAAACGCTTCCTTCGCAAGAAGTATAAGAAGTATATAAATCGAAAGTAAGTATCAAATTATTAAATAAAGTTGTGTGACAGAAAGTGTTGCATAGTTCTCACAACAAGCTAATTGCATCTGTCTTTTTCTTATCTGGCAGTCGGTACTATAAAACTCTCAAACCGCTCCTAAGACCTCACAATTGTTGGATTTGTGGCTCACGTTTCCTTACGCAAGAAGATTTGCGCTTCCATGTGGACTCTCATGAAGGCAATGACCCAGAGCTTTTCAAGTGCCTCCAGTGCAACTATCGCTGCAAACGCTGGTCCTCTCTCAAGGTCAGTTACAATATAACAATTCACATCACTCAGGTTAAGCTCAGTTTACATGTATGTCTGCACAGTGTCCTAAAAATCTTGTGTTCTGTTTTGCAGGAGCACATGTTCAATCATGAGGGCACTAAGCCTTTCAAGTGTGAGGAGTGTGATTACACAAGTGTCTATAGGAAAGATGTTATTCGCCACTCAGCAGTCCACAGCAAAGAGAAGTAGGTCCCTCAGAAAACATACATGCACAATAAGTGATTCCTAATACACACTATGTTTTGCAAGGTTGCAGATAATTTTTTTTCTTCTTCATCAACAGGACAAGAAGGATAGAGTTGGTAAGATTTTCAGTTTTTCCTTTGTGAATGCGAGATAAAACATCAAATCAGCTATAATAATAAAAAATGTATGCACCAATTATGCTGTAGCATAATTACTGCAGTCTGCTCTTGATTAGTCAGCGATGTGGCTTTTTTGCTGATTCCTGCAGGTACCAAAGGTGTCAGAGTTCCCCTGCCCTGTGTGTCATAGAGTTTACCCCATGCAGAAGAGACTGACGCAGCACATGAAAACACACAGCTCAGAGAAACCACATATGTGTGATAAGGTCAGAAATGATTGTACATTTCAAGAGCATCACTTCAAATATAATGAAATATTTTAATATTGTGGCACATAATATTTAACAATTACAAGTGACCTGGCACTGCGTTTGAGAAGTGACTAATAATTGAGAGATGATAAAGGATTTCCTTTTGAAAGTTATTTAAAGGTGAACTGTCATAATGATTTTGTAGCAAAGTTGCTATTTATTAAAACAAATAAGCATGTTGCATGATTGTTTTATTTCCCCTTCTTTCTTTGAATGCATAATTTACCAGTCCAAAAGAAAAAAATGTTTTTATGAACTTTTAAATCCCCTTTTAAGTTCCTCGCAAAATCTTACTGATGATGCCTTTCTGTCTTTGCAGTGTGGCAAATCCTTCAAGAAGCGATACACATTCAAAATGCACCTACTCACCCACATCCAGAGTCTTGGAGAAAGCAAGTCAGTGTTAAAACTTTTCTAACACCTCTAATTTAGATTTTGATGGTTTTATTTTAGTATCAACACAGTATGCATTTCAAAAACATGGATATAACAGAACAGTCTGGTTATCAGACATTGGGTATGTGTTATTGAGTAAACATTGTTCATTTGGTTTGTTGTTAGTTATGATGACATTATCATAATAAATAACTCTGGGATGTGCTTGTGCCAGGTTCAAGTGTGAGTTTTGTGATTACACATGTGACAACAAAAAGCTGCTGCTCAACCATCAGCTGTCCCACACCAACGACCGGCCCTTCAAGTGTGACTACTGTAAATACTCCACCTCTAAAGAGGAGTTCCTAGTCTCCCATCTGGCCATCAAACACACAGGTCAGTGTGGCATGAAGGCTTTCTTAAAGTGTATTTAAACTGATCACATCTTCATGTTCACCTTATTAATATAATGCTGTTTAATATCTAGTAACACTGTGTTATAAATGTGTGTTCTCTACAGGTGAGAAGCCTTTCTCCTGTGATATGTGTCACTTCATGACAAAGCACAGGAAGAACCTGCGTCTCCATGTGCAGTGTCGCCATCCTGAGGCATTTGAAGAGTGGTCTGTCACTCACCCTGAGGAGCCCATCAGGAGACGACGCAGACCCTTCTTCACCCTGCAGCAGATCGAGGAGCTGAAACAACAAAATGAGAACACACAAGACTTGCAGAACACCATTGTGAGTCTGTTAAAGGATGATTATGTGTATTTTATTTGTAGTTTATTTAAGGCCCAATTTGATTTAAGTTTAGTTTGTGATATATTTCGTGCCGATTGGAAATGATTTAAAGATGGAACTGTTTTCTCTACCCTCCTTTATTAGGTTGCAGTGGATTCTGCGACACTACAAGCCATGCAGGGCATGGAAAATGCCTCAGTGTCCCAGGATGCATTGGGAAACACCACCATTATCTATGAACAAGGTCAGTGACAATTAAAGAAGAAACATTTTTAATATTTTTGGAGTGATCTGTCAACTTTCAAACACAGCTTATTTTTTCTCTATGTGCTCTTCAGCTGAATCTGGTGATCTATCCGCCCAGAATGCCCTGGACCTGCTGCTCAATATGAGCAATGCCCGCGAATTGGTTGGAAACTCCTTACAGGTTGGTGCTATTGCTCACCATTAAATTTCATGTTACATAAAAAGCAGTCAGTGATGACATTCATATGTTAAGTTTGCTATCCTTGTGGAAACAAAGTAGTATAAGTAGATTCATTCTGCTCCTCAGGTTGCAGTAGTGAAATCAGGTGGAAGTGCTGAAGTTAAAGCTCTGGAAAACGACACGTGGAGTACAATGACGGCGGCACCAGGCCAGGCCCAAAAGGTCGTGACCTTTCATGTGTCTGAGAATGGAGAAACCGTGTTACAAGAGGCCTACGAGGCAGCCACCTCTGAGACAGGAGAGCTTACCCAGATCGCTATCGAAACCTATGAGGGCGAAGGGGAATTCAGTGTGGTGGAACAGGCTGCTGAAGAGATCCATAGCCCTGGATACAGGTAGCACACACTTTAATGTTCTCAGATTAGGAAGATGTCATACTGGTAAACACAGTCACATGACTAGTACAGTTAGAACAAGACTGAATGTAGGACTTTGGATGGCCTTTATGATGTGTCAGTGGTCTCTAATGTTATAAAAACATCTGTCTTTGCAGTAATGATGAGAGCAGTCCTTCTCAGGCTGTAGAAGTCTCTGGGTCGGAGAGCCTGAAAAGTGAAAAGTACTATCTTACTTCAGCACTGCCTGATGGAGTTTTGCAGCAGGTGGAGGTAACTATGAGAAATTTGATGTTAGCATGTGAAGATCTGTCTACACTGAGTTGTTCTCCTTTCTGACAGTGTTGCTTATTTTCTGTAAGCTGAGCAGTGAAGCTCCAGCTTCTCCCTCTGCAGTGGGCTCTCCCAATCTGAGCACCAAGAGGTTCTCCTGCCGAATATGCATGGAGTCTTTCCATGGACGCTCTGACATGGAGAACCACAAGAAGGCGCACTTGGATTCCAGTACCTTCAAATGTCCTGACTGTGACTTCACCTCCACCTCTTGGCCTGAAGTCAAGGTTAACCTCTCTTCAGCTCTGTACTCAACTGTTTTTTCTTTTTCTTTTTGTCAAATATATTTACAACAAGAACAAAAGGTGTTTATAGATAAATAATCTACAAAGGCTGTAGTTCTGTAGTTATAGGTTCCCATAAATGGCCCATAAATCAAAGGTTTCCTGCAAGGGGCAGTAATGACGTGCATATTTAACAGCCCAAAAATAACACTTCAACAGGGTTTAACACACTGAACATGCTTTTTTACTAGGGCTGTCAAAGTTAACTCATTGATAACACGTTAACGCAAATTAATTTTAATGGTGTTATTTTTTTTAACGTGCGATTAATGTGCGCACGTTTTGTTTGACCCTTGTCCCGGCCTGTAGTTTGGAAATAAGGAAGCGATGCAGCAGTAACGTTATGGATAACAAGCAGAAATGGATAAAGAAAAGGGTCTTATGAATGGCAAATTCAGCTTCAAAGCCCTGCCAGATGTTCTATCCACAAGACCAAAGTCATTTGCATTATGGAATACGTCGAGTCTCAAATACCAGTTGCTGGCCTAGCAGCTGATAAAGAGAGACCTCCTCCTGCTCAACAAAGGTGTGTGTGTGTGCGTGCGTGTGTGTGTGTTTGCGTGTGTGTGTGTGTAAGGGAGAGAAAGATATGGATTGCATGTGTGTGCGAGAGATGTGTGAACGGGTGAGTGCATGTAACTACTTCCTAACTGATATCATAACTGACAGCAGATTTTTGGAGTATGCAGTATTTCAGTGTTCTGGATTGTTTCAATAATAATAAACACATATTTGCAGAAAGCAAGCATATGTGTCCACTCCCATGTTGATAGGAGTATTAAAACTTGAAAAATATTTTTAAAAGTATATTTAGAATTTTTTTTAAAATGTGTGATTAATTTGCGATTAATCGTGAGTTAACTCATGACAATCTTGCAATTAATTGCGTTTATATATTTTAATCGATTGACAGCCCTATTTTTTACATATTTAATTTCAGAGGCATTTTTATGTATTTCCAAGTCCATTTCTGTCTGAGCGCTTCCTTTTGAACCCGATTGGTATCCTGTATTGTTTTAGGCTCACATGGCGCTACATTCCTACCTACGCCCTCACAAGTGTCCTAACTGCAGCTTTGCCTCCAAGAACAAGAAAGACCTGCGTCGGCACATGATGACCCACACGAATGAAAAGCCCTTTTCTTGCAAACTTTGTGGACAAAGGTTGGAGCAAGTATTTGAATAACACCAAACTTGTCATTACTTATCACTAAGTACCATAATGCAATATATATGTGTGGATTGGGCCGCAAATTGGTATTGAACTACCAGTATTGATGGTTTTCTGTTCAATATTTCAGGTTTAATCGTAACGGCCATCTGAAGTTCCACATGGAGCGTCTGCACAATCAGGATCACCCCGCTCGCAAGAGCCGTACGGCTGCAACATCCCAGCAGACCATCATAGTTAACAGTGATGAAGAGGCTCTGGCCACACTACAGTGTAAGGACACAACATAACACACATACACACACACAAGACTTTGAGCTGAGTTTGTGCTTAAGAAAGTAAGAACAATAGGGTTTCAAGTGATGAACAAAGGCAAAATTAAGCGGAAATCTAAATCACAAAATGATCTGAAACTTAAGTGTGTGCTTGTGTGTGTGACAGCCCTGCAGGCACATCAGACAGTCATCACTCCAGAGCGGTTGCAGGCCCTGGGACAGGAGCACATCATAGTAGCACAAGAACAGGCACTATCAGACCAGGTACGAGCCCTTATACTATGCAAGACAATATTTATAAAAGACTATTTATGATCTCAGATCAGTTCTTTTTAAATATATTTTGTTGCCACTGTGCATTACACAACTACATTAATGCATTCATTTGTACAACCATCAGGAGGAGGGAACATACATCCAGCAGATAACCACCATAGATGGACAGACGGTTCAGCACCTGATGACCGGGGACAATCAGGTGACTGAGGTATGAGTCATTCTGTAGATTTTACCTGTACATGGTGAAAATAGAATATCAGAGATTAAAATAAACATGCAGTTAGCTTCTTTTATTCCTCAGCTGTCATCTCAAACCACTTGTCACATGTCCTGTTTCAGGTCCAGTATATTATCTCACAGGATGGAGTGCAGCACTTAATCCCTCAGGAGTATGTGGTAGTAGCCGATGGCAACCACATACAGGTAAGTGCATCTCCTCATACGAATAATTGATGGGCACATGCAGGACTTAAAAGTGATAATCTAATTGTTCTGTTTGTCAGATGCCAGATGGACAGATCATCCAGTATGAGCATGAAGGGGCCTTTTTGCAGGAGCAGCAGGTGAGGCAGAGAGGCCTAAAAATGTCAACAGTTAGAGAATGGACAGGTTTTGAAAAAGCTCATTACTTTTGTTATTATTGTGTTTAGATCGCTGTAAGCCATGACGGTCAGATTCAGTACCTGCCTGTCAGCTCAGAGCAACAAATAGTGAATCCTGAAGATCTGGAGGCTGCTGCCCACTCTGCTGTCACAGGTTGGCTCTTTTATGAAACTGATTGCACTTAACTAGTTTTATTTCCAGTTCCCGGCTACACTGTTTATAGTCTGTTTACCCAATTCACACTATGTGGGACCATTTGCATGTATCGTTTTCTCTGAGGCATACCACAAGTTTTTTTTTTTTTAAATGATAAACAACCATTTAGCCATTAGTTTCCTCTCACTTTACTACTTTACTATTAAAACTATCAGATGAAAATAAACTTGCAGCAATTTTATAAATTGAACAAATCTTAAACCTGCATTAGTATAGCATGTTAACAAAGTTGAGAAAATGCTCCTGGGTGGTGTTTCAGAATGCTTTCACATGCAAATTTTAGAGTTGTCTTCCAAAAAGCGTTTCATTTCAGAATCAGCTTTAGTGGCCGAGTATGTTTACACATACAGTGTTTAGTATGTACTTTCACACAACAGTGTTCAGGAAGATACAGTCTGAACAAAGACTGAACATTAACATATCACTGTTATGTACAAGAAAGTGTAGCAACAACAAATGGGCAACATACAGTATGTGTATGTACAGGTGAAACTGAATTCTGAATTGAGGTAAATTTCAAGTTTGATTGAAAGTTATTTTGATGTTAATGGGAATTAAAAGCTTCTATTTGGCAGCTTACTTTGAAAATGCTGATGCACAACCAATATAATTGTTTAAGCAAGCAGCACATGATATCATCCATAACATTAACAATAAAATTACCATTTTGAAAACTGTTTGTAACAACAGCACTCTGACAAGAAATTAAATTGAATAATATTTGTTCTTGTAGCTGTAGCAGATGCAGCGATGGCGCAGACCCAGACAGTCTACACTGAAGCTACACCAGAACAGCTGGAGCAGTTGCAGCAGCAGGGCATCCACTACGATGTCATTACCTTCACTGACGAATAGATGGCTTTACGAAGCTACCGCGGTACAAACCTGCACAAAGCAGGACCAACAAAACCACTATGAGCTGACGAGCAACTTATTTATGCATTCAAGATCAACAGCTTTTTAAAATTCAGATTATTGCACTCATTGCTTCTAACTTAAATCATAGGGGCTGTGCATTGACGAGTTAATTTAAGCAAGGGCGGTCTGTTCTGTACTTCTTGAAACTGATTCATGTTTACGTGCCTCAACTGCTTTGATTTGCGAGACAATGTTATCAAAGAAAATGAATTGGCTCATATCATGTTTTAGAAAATATACAGAGCATCCACATGAACATTTTAGTGTTTGAATGGAGTGAAATGAAAAGGGAGTGTTTATTTTTGATCTGTAATAAGATATGTTAATTGTTAGAATGCCACAACATTGTGTTTACTGTACATACCTTTTGCATTTGTCTTCTGTTCCCTGATGGAAGATGCGTTTTGATTTGGTGAATATGAAGTGTTTAATAAGCTGAAAGCTGACACCAAATAAATCACTTTGTCTATACTTTGTGTACATTCTCTTATGTGTCCGTGAATATTTTTATTGTTATAAATTTACACTGATAGATGTTTTTAAACAGTATCAATCTAACTTGTGTTAAATTGCATTATAAACAAATACACACATACATATATAAATATATATGTCAATGGATTAAAATAATTAATACATTTTAATTTTTGTCAAATACCAGCTCTATTTAAGCAGCAGAACTCTTCATATGCGCACTTTCATGTTCTTTCAAAACCGGTGAGAGTTTGAAGTAAGATATCACCAATGGCATCACATGCAGGCTCAACTTTGATTAATAATTAGTTATATGACTCAACTTTGAGTTATAATGTAGCCTGCCTTTCTAGCTCAGAGTAACCATGAATAAAATAATAAAAAAGTAGTTTTATTTATCACTAGAATAACCGAATACAGCTCTCCTGCGCCCACTTCACCATAACACTGCTCTGACAAATCACCACCGAACAATCATGTTATCAAGTGGTATTTACATATTTACAAAGAGACTTGATAAATAAGACATGAGCATTTCATGGAGAAACTTACTGTCACAAAATGTAATTAAGAACATCTATCTCACACAAAACAACTAGAGGGTGTTGTTTCTTCAGTGCACAAATTAAGTCATTTTTTATTGTATCACAAATCAGATAAATTGCCTTAGGGGATTTTACAATTTGTACAGCAATACAAGATCCTCAATCCTTACAACCTCGATTCGAATAAGGGAAAACTCCTTTAAAATACTTTAACAGGGAATAAATGGAGGTCATTCTTAGGAAGAGCAACAGAAACAGAGAGCCTTTAGATTTTTATAAGGCAGATAATATTGGTTGCTGTGTATAGTTAGTTTCCAAACGACCAAAATGAGTAACTCCCTGAATGTGGGTTGTCACCATAAAGAAAGCAAGTATGAATTTTGCTGTTAGATGTAAATATAGCTAATTTCTCATGTATGTCATACAGTAGATCTATATATATATACACCACAAACTGCAAGCTGAAAAATGACCATAGAGTTGAAACATAATTAATATAATTATAATATCTACAGCAGGATTGTAATCATGAGTTGAAATACCACCGTACAAGCTTCTCTGTCACTTTTCATCTGCTGCATATCTGCATTACTTGCACATGAAATGTCAATGGAACTTAAAAAAGACGTTGAAAAGGAAATCATATATCAGAAGTGTGCCACCAGAATAATACTTGAAAGGTCAGGCAACCTCGTGAGGAACTCAACTGTCTGCGCCCTCCAGCTGATGTACCGACAACTTCCTCCTTTGTTCACCAAGGAGGGGCCTTAAAAACCTTTTAAAAAGTGCTAAACTATCAGAAAGTGCTGAGCCTCAGCTGGTATTATACTGAAGATGAAGTTTCCCCTTGTCTTTCTTCTTTTATTAGGTAAGATGAAAAAAAAGTTTGCAAATTTTATTGATTTTCTTTTTTCCAGTGCTTGTATGACATTATTATTGCAAATTGATGAGTAATGTTTATCTTTCAGATATCCCTCATTTAAAAGGGCAGCAGAGGATTGAGGAGTTTGAACACATTTTGCTGAGACTCGCCTTTCCTTCGATTTACAATAGTTACAACAAGTCCTGCTGCAAACTCTATCCAGGAGTTTGTTACAAGCTGCTTGACAGTACAGGCTACACCTGTGATTTGCTGAGAGGAAGAGTGACGACAACTGAGAGAGACGGCTGGATTGAATTCAAAATATCAAATGTGCGGTTTGTAGATGGAGGCTTCTACAGATGTATTGTGCTGGATACTCAAAACCACATCTATAGGGACTACTATGTTGAGGTGTCTGGTAAGCATTCAATATTTTCATCAATGTGAAGTTGATTATGCAATAGTTTGTGATGCTTGGGCAAACACTTTGCAAAATCTTGCAAAATTACATCTCATTGTATTTTTTCTTAGTTTGTAAAGGAGGAATTCAACCTTAATTCTACCTCTAAATTTAGGAGGCTTATTTGACATTCTTGCATTTTGCAGAAGCTTCAAGTCACCACAGCCAGTCTCAGTCTCCACTGACAACAACAATCAAAGGCCCCAACACCTCCATAACGCTCCCAGACTCCACTGGACCGGTCCTGGCACAGGACCACAGTGACAGTCCCAGGTATTCTTCCACTCAGTAAATTAGTTTTTTCAGGATTGATCCTGGCCAAATACTGCTTTCTGATGAGAAAAATAATAGTTCATTTGAATTCTGCACCTTGTCTCGTTTCCAGTGTTCCCTGGAGTCTTGGCCTTCCACTAGCTGCCATTGTGTCTGTCACAGTGATGATTTTCATCACTGCAGTGATTGGTGTCATTTGCTCCAGATTGCAGGCAAAACGTAAACAATTGGGTAAGCAGTTTCCTCAAAATGATGATCACAAAGATCTGAGTGTCCACCAATCATTTATTCATTGTTTGTGGAGTTTTGTGAATGACTAAACAGAACCAATGTGATATTGTTTTTCTTTGTAGACAAATATGGAGAAACTAATTGTGAGTCACTGAAACAAGAGGCCCCGGTAGGTGCTAAATAGGGAACATGTATCATCTGTGACTCACTGTCATTTGCTTTTAAAAGCACATTGAATGGGACACATGTCTCAAACTTCCTTTATTCGACTGTTTCATGAAAAAAGTTTATCTCCCCCAGGAAACGAGCGGTGTACTCTACACAACAGTGGACTTCAGAGCTCAGCAGAAACCCTCAGAGCTATATGCAAACCTGAGGATGTACAAAACACAAGTGGGAGCCCCCAACTCAACCTGGAGCACAGAGCATGCTGGGATGGTGGAGTACTCCACACTGGCAATCCACCAAACAAAGTGTAATTAGTTTCTGAATTTCCTTTTAAAAGGAACTCCATAGATTTTACACATAAATGTCAGTTTACTATTTTTGGAGCTTGACCCATACTAGGAACTAAATATTAGGATATCTTAGCCCTCACTGCTTTGATGTAACTATCATTTGGTCTCTTGTTAGTCTCCCAAATGTATGGATATGCAATTTAAAATCTCTGAAGAACCCCTTCAAATGTACATAACATGTTTGGGAAAGTGATTAATGGCTAGAAATGAAATGGCATTAAATACATTAACTCAAGACAATTATAACATTTGTGTTGTGTGTTGGTTTCCACTTTCTTTCAGTTTGAGACCTTTCAACAAGGTGGTCCTATTCACAGGATGAGATAGCAGCAGCAGACTTGTCAGATCATGTCATCTTTTGTTATATCAATGTTTGTCCTTATCAGCTTTTTCTCGATCACAGCCTCAGAGATCCTCCGCTACTCTCAGAGCAGCTCGATTTTCTATTCTCGGCCTGTTCACAAAAAGCTGTTGGTGATCCTTTTTGTATCCTCTGTAAAGGGTCAAGTTTCTCTTAAGAGCAAATGAATGGATAGGGTGGTTATTCTTTTGCCTGTGACATTTCAGTGTAACACTGTAACACAAAACTTTAGATGTTTCTATAAACACTCAGTGATATATAATCTTGGATGTAGTCACCACAGTCAGACTGAGACAGACATAAATATAATGCTATAATCTTTTATTGATAATGCAGTTGAAACATGTTCACATATACATTTTCTCTTTTTTTTCAATCAGACAAGCACCTACAGGGAAATACACATTTACAGATTATCCATCAGGTGTTTCATTTGATTACACAGACTGTGCCAGACCAACCATCTGGTTCTGAGTATCAAAGACGGCGTAGTATTCCCTGATGAAGACATCTCCCAGGATCCAGAGCTGTTGACTGCCCCCCTGGCCAAAGCCAGTCCTGCAACCATAGGAGCTCTGTGGAGACACACGAGAATGTAGATTTATTTTGTCCACATAATCTTCATAATGCACATTTAAAATAAACAGATACTGTGCTGTTGCAGTGGGTGGCAGGGGTCAAACTGACCTGAGAGACGTAGGCAGATGCAGGGACGGTGAAGGCATGACCATTGAGAGTGAAGGTGACTTCAGGCATGGTCTGGATGTTCTGGCAATTCACTGTAGCCTGTGAGAGGAACATCACACAGACTGTGTAGCAGCATGTATTTATTGGTATTTTACAGCTTTCCACCTTAAGTAAGTAACCAAGTCATACTTAATTGTTTTTATTTGAGACGATTTGACGTCAGTGCTTCAAAGTTCTGTTTACTCTGGGTGTGGAAAACAGGGAAAATCTACGTCAGATGCTATGGTATGACTCACTTCTCCATATTGGTTGGTTGAAGCTCCAACCCAGGAATTCATGTTGCTGATGTCGCTGGTTGGGCCAACAATCAGGGAGGTGCCAGTGTCAATGATGGCCTGGCAGCCACCAGAGCAGGCAACAGTCTGTCCATTGATGGTAACACTGTGAGAAGGAGCAGCAGAAGGTGAATTAGAGTAAAGCTAGGAGCCTTTTTGCAACTTATGTTTGTGGTTTGTGTCATTTTGCTGATTTTAGATGCATTTTTCTGTACCTGTCCATTTTAATCTGCCAGTAGGTAGCAGAGGTCAGAGGAATCCAGGTGATTTGTCCAGTGAAGTGGCTGGGGTCAATACCACCGAAGACCACCTCGCTGCCCTGCTCACTGTTGCTAAGGGAGAGAGAAAGAAAAAACAAATGTCATATGTAAAAAGAAGTAATGGAAAAAACACACATTCACACAGTCAGATTTCTATCCTGTTTCAGTACCCGCTCAGGTGGACGGAGAACATAGGCTGAGACAACAGTCCCTGACTGACCATGTTGTCAAAGACAGGCACGACATTGTCAGAGGCAAGAGACTGGAAGGCCAGTCCCAGGATACCATCAGCCTTCATGTAAGCCATGAATTGAGCCTCTGTTCGGCTAAGGCCGAACACCTGATTGGCCACAGAGATGCCGCCAACCTGGAAACACAAGACAGCTGTCAGTCACAGCTCACCAGACCATGGAGATATGTTTGTTCCAGGGGTTTTTGATTACCTCAACAGTGTCACTGCCCAGAATTCCGGTCATGCTGCCAGTGCCGTAATAGATGGACAGAGCCTCGCCATTCGATACAAAGCTAGAGGACTGTTGAGGGTTGAATTTGTGGTGGTTCTCTGCAAAGGAATAACATCTCTCTCACGTGTGTATTTTATGACCATGTCAAGAAACCTGGACCCTCTGCATCATGGAGTAACTGCACTTAGTGTTGTCCCACCACTAGCCTTAATAAACTGTTATAGACTGTAAGTATTTAGATATTTTACATAAGTAAAAAGAAGTAATACCACATAGTAAAGGTGCTCCAATCAAATTACATCACAGTACTAAGTAGAAGTACAGAATCACTAGCAGTAAAATGTACTTTAAGGTAAGTTTACTCATCGTGTAGAATGGTCCCATATCAGTCATTATAACACTGATGCATTAATAAGGAGCATTTAAATGTTATAGCTGTTCAAAATGTTATTACTTCTTTAATTGAATCTATAAAAAAATATGCATTATATTTAATTCATGCTTTATATTTCACAAGATAATGTGTACAATGTTAATGTTAAATTATACCTGTCAAATAAATGTAAAACTTATACTACTTATACTACTTATATACTTGAGTAAATATAGTGAGTTACTTTCTACCACAGTGTAAATCACAATCTAAATGTTAAAAGCAATATGTTAGTGTTACTCACGACAGGCCTGGCTGTTGCACGAGACTGAAGGGACCCACAGGTTAGAGGAGCCGGTATCAAAGACAACCATGAAGGACTGAGGAGGGGTACCAATAGAGATCACGCCATAGTAGGCCATCTACATGGAAGCAACACAAAGACAGGTTTACTCAAATCTGACTGAAATGTGTGGATGTATTTTGTGTTAATGAGTTTTACAGGAGCTATGAACTGGATATAAGTGTCTTTACATCATAAAATCAACTACCTGCTGGTTTTGCATTATGTGATATACAAGTGTGTCATTCAGGAAAACAGTTATGGATCAAGTCTCTGTAGTCTGGACTTACGTCAGCATCGTTGGTCATTGACTCAGTACCAGTCTGGTAGAACTTGGCCATTGGACGGTATGGGAACTGCTGCCTGACCTGCTCCCACGTTCCTCTCTCCTCCAGGTATTCCCTGGCAGACTTTCCCTTGATCAGGGGCATCCTGCAAACAGAAATGAGAATAATGAATTAGCAAAATGAGGAGGTCCGGCATTTTATAGATGGAGGAATCAGAAAGTAACCATCAGTTTCAGCTTTTTTTGCAAGTTTGAAAGATTGCAACATGCAGCAAGATGGCCCTTTTTCCTCAGTAAAACCATATGGAGACTATTCAGTCTATTCAGAATAAAAAATGTCAAATAAATCAAGCAACCAGTTGTTTTTCAAGCAGCCAGGTCAGACTTACCTGTGGAGGCATTCGGAGAAAGCCACAAGGGCTGACAGGACGACGAGCCACTTCATCATGCTGATTACTTGATCTGTTGGACTCAGGTGAGTGAAGTTCCAGTGGCAGAGTCCAGCCCTTATATACAACCTATCAATGTTGAGTCTACAAAATGCCCATATCTTTAGCTGAAGATTGGAAAAATGTGATATGGTGATAAATTGCCTCTTATCTAAGAGCAAATATCCCATTAAACATTTTGAACAATGAAAACTTTTCCAGAATCATCAAACTTTTTTGAACAACAACATAAATCCAGGTACACTTTAATAAGATGGAACCAATAATGTATTGTTGTTTTTTAATAGTATATTGTTAAAATTATTACAACAAAGAAAATTATGCTTGATGCTGAAGAAGTCATTCTTTGAAAGACAAAGGTGAAGGTA